>NW_008352479.1:4030082-4031702 GCF_000622305.1 Nannospalax galili | reverse complement strand
AGGTATAACTGTGGAAAAGTACAGCTATATCAAGAATATAAGAGAAATAAAAATGACAGGATTCAATACAAATCTTTCATTAATAACTTTAAATATTAATGGACTGAACTCCTCAGTCAAAAGACACAGACTAGGTGAATGTATTAAGAAACAAAACCAATCTTTTTGTTGTCTTCAAGAAACTGATCCCACTTTCAAGGACAGGCACTACTTTAAGGTGAAAGGATGGAAAAAAATATAGCAAGTGAATGGTACTAAAAAAAAAAAGCAGGTGTTGCAATTCTAATATCTGATAAAATAGACTAAACTAAAACTAATCAGAAGAGACAAAGAGGGCCACGTCATTTTGATCAAAGGAACAATCAATCAAGAAGATATTACAATCAAGAATGTGTATTCATCAACTCTGGTGCACCCAACTTCATAAAAACAATACTACAGGACATTAAGACCTAGATTAATCCTAACTCATTAATAGTAGGGGACTTCAATACCCTACCCCACTGTCTCCAATAGATAGGTCAACAGGGCAGAGAGTTAACAGAGAGACATCTGAATTAAACAATACCATATGTCAAATGGACTTAACAGACTTCTACCGAGTATTCCACCCAAGCACCAAAGGACATATTTTCTACTCAGCACCCCATGGAACGTTCTCCAAAATCAAACATATACTGGGGTACAAAACAAACTTCAACAAATACAAAAAGATTGAAATAATTCCATGCATTCTATCAGACCACAATGCAATAAAGCTTACAATCAACACTGGAAGAAGCCCTAATCACCACATGAACACATGGAGATTAAACGACATACTCCTGAATGATGAATGGGTCCAAAGAGAAATTAAGAAAGAAATAAAAGTATTCCTGGAATTAAATGAAAAGGGCAATACAACACGACAAAACCTCTGGGACATGCTGAAAGTGGTCCTTAAAGGGAAGTTAATAGCTCTAAGTGCCTACATCAAAAAATCGGAAAGAACACAAATAAATTACTTAGTGTTGCAACTCAACACACTTGAAAAGCAAGAGCAAATGAAACCCAAACCCAGCAGACAAGAAGAAATAACAAAAATTAGGCCAGAAATTAATGAAATCAATACAAAAAAAAAAACAATGCAAAGAATCAACGAATCCAAGTGCTCGTTCTTTGAAAAGATAAACAAGATTGACAGACCGCTAGCCCAGTTGACCAAAAGAAAGAAAGAGCACCCCAAATCAACAAAATCAGAGATGAAAGGGGAAACATCACAACAGACACCAGAAAGATATAGGACATTATAAGGGAATACTTTAAAAACCTATATGCTACTAAATATGAAAAGCTAAAAGAAATGGGTGGATATCTAGAGGCATGGGAACCACCAAAACTAAACCAAGAAGAGATTAACAGCTTAAACAGATCCATAACACAAAAAGAAATTGAAACAGTAATACAAAACTTCCCAAGTAAAAAAAGCCCAGGACCAGATGGAATTACAGCAGAATTCTATCAGACATTTAAAGAAGATCTACATCCAAATACTACTTAATTTATTCCAGAAGATAGAAATGGAGGGAGAACTTCCAAATTTCTTCTATGAAGCCAGCATCACTCTAATACCAAAGCCAG
>NW_008352479.1:4028359-4029315 GCF_000622305.1 Nannospalax galili | reverse complement strand
ATAAAACATAGGCAGTACCCTTCAAGATGTAGGCATAGGAAAGGACTTTCTAAATCAGATACCAGCTGCTCAGGCACTAAGGTCAAAAATAAGTGGGACAAATAAATGGGATCTCATTAAATTACAAATTTCTGTACAGCAAAAGAAACAATCAAAAAAGTGAAGAGAAAACCCACAGAATGGGAAAAAGTCTTCACTAGTGACACATCTGACAGAGGTTTAATATCCAGAATATATAACGAACTCAAAAAACAGAGAATCAAGACAAGTAACCCAATTGAAAGATGGGCTAAGGAGCTGAACAGAGAGTTCTCAAAAGAAGAAGTAAAGATGGCTATGAAACATCTTAAAAGATGTTCAACATCACTAACAATTAGGGAAATGCAAATTAAAACCACTTTAAGATTTTATCTTACCCCTGTCAGACTGGCTAAGAACAAGTCAATTAAATGGATGGAACTAGAAACTGTTATACTAAGTGAAATAACACAGACTCAGAAAAAAAAAATTGACATATGTTCTCCCTCATATGTGGATCCTTGAACCAAACCCTGATCAGTGAGTATGTATCCAGACATAACTACAGGAACCTGGATAATGGAAAGGAAACAGGGAGGTAAAGGAAAAGAAAGAACCTGAAAGAGAAGAACAATAAGAAACAGGCCTTAATAAGGGAGATATGGACAAAAATTGGATTAGTTTAAGGGAGGGGCAAGTGATGGGTATACAAGGAACGTAGGGGATAAAGGGATAGAAGGTGCTCAAGAGAGGTAGGACCACAGGAGAAGGGTATTACTAAGGGAGAAAGGGGGAAAATGGGGGCACCTTAAGTGGGAAAACTATGGTGGAGGGGTGAGACAATGCGAGAGATAAATAATGTCTAGCTAATTTTGAAAACCAGAGGGAACCATATTACTCCTACAATCTACTGACAAATTATACATAACAGATCAAGG
>NW_008352479.1:4027453-4028168 GCF_000622305.1 Nannospalax galili | reverse complement strand
CTAAGTTCCAGGGGACTATGAGCATCTCTCAAAATGTCCTGTGATGGTGGTGAGTCACCTGTCCTCTGATCAAGGAGGCCGAGGAGACCCCACCAGATGGACTTGAACCAGTGTCCAGTCTATAAAGAGGAGGGTCAACACGGAGGAATCACTTCCTCCATGCTTCCAAGCGAAGCCAACCATAGTCGAGCAGGACCTTTAACTTATCTTCACATAGGCGGGACTGGTAAAAGAAAGGAGCCAGGGGCTCCTCCCAAGCCCATGTGACCCCTGAGGAACAGATCCTAAAAATGACCTTAAGAGTAGCAATAAATTAGTTTATCAGGGCCAACTGTATGGCCTTAAATATCCAAAAGAAAAGTATAACCAAAGATTAAAGGGGTCAATATAATTTCTTAAGAGTCCATATGCATAGCTAAAGTCTACACAACAAGCAACAATGCCAGATAGGAGATATCCTCTTTTGAGTTTTTGGCCAGGGTGAACAAAGGGACTCCCAAATAGTAACCCACCATAGAACTGGGAAAATGAACAGCAGACCCAATCTTATCTAAAGGAGTATTGACAACTGATTGTTGCTAAAAGAGGAACAGCTGACCCTCCTAAAACAAAGAACTCCAGAATGGCTGACTACATTCACCAGAAGGGCAAGTAGTGGGGATTGGCTGGGGTGCTGACAACACAGCAGACAGTAGCAGGGATATCAGAGTATAAG
>NW_008352479.1:4015617-4027238 GCF_000622305.1 Nannospalax galili | reverse complement strand
GATGCATGTGCAAACATCTGAGTGACAGTAGCATTAAAAATGAGTCTTTCTGCAAGGAACAATATATTCTAAAATGAAATGGAGATCTTTTTTAAAGGTTAAAAAACTCATTCAATTTTATGTCTTACAGGGCTTATACTGAGTTCAGTGTTATATAACTGTATTAACTCAACGGTGAACCTAGAACCTTGCACCCACTTGTGAAAGAGATGTACTCTTACTCTGGAGTGTGTTACTGAATATGTTAAAGCTGTGGTGAAATGCTTCTTTAAATCATGTAGTTATTAAAAATTTAAAAATAATGATAAAAAATAATAATTAGTAGATGTGAAAAACATTACCATTAAAGTCTACCTGATGACTATATCCATGCTCAGATGCCAAGGAGCTTAGAAAGTAACCGACTGTGACTAGTAATAATCAGATATATAGAGAGTAGAAATGCATGTGCAAACATCTTAATGTCAATTGCATTGAAAATGAATTTTTCTGTATGAAACTGTATATTTTAATAATGAAATGGAGATCTTTTTTAAAGGTTAAAACCTCATTTAATTTTATGTCTTATAGGGTTTATACTGAGTACAATATTGTATAACTGTAATAATTCAACTGTAAACCTAAAAATTTACAGCCAATTTTGAAAAAGATGCATCTTAGCTCAGAAAATTGTTATTGACTATGTCAATGCTGTTGTAATGAAATGCTTCTTCTAAGTATGTGGTTATTAAATAAATAATTAACTGGGGGAAAAAAAAAAAAGGAAAAAGCCACTATCCTGGTTTGTTTCTCCAGTGCTATGACAAAACACTCTGACCACTACCAACTTGGGGAGGAGAGTGTTTATTTGTCTTACATCTCCCAGGTCACAGTTCCTTAGGGAGCCCAAGGTAGGAACTCAAGGCAGGAACCTGGAGGCAGGAGCTGGAGCACAGGCCATGGAGGAATGCTGTTTACTGGCTTGCTCCCCTGGCCCCTGCTCAGCCTGCTTTCTTATGCAGCACAGGTCTACCTGCCCAGGGGTGGCACCACCCACAGTGGGCTGGGCTCTCCCACATCACTCAACAATCAGGAAGGTGCCCCATAGACATGGCCACAGGCCAGTCCAATGAAGGTAATTCCCCAATTGAGGGTCCCTCAACCCAGGTGTGTCAAGTTGACACTAAAGCTATCCAGCACAGCCACTGATGGAAATAGGGTCATTTTAGAAAATACTATAGAATTTGGATATTAAAAGGGAAATCTTCATTGAATCCTTTGGTATAAGAAAAAAATTTTATAAGGCAAAAGATTCCTCTCAATTTGTTTGATGTGAAAACTTGGGCTTCAGCAGTCTTGTGGCTATGCAAACGGGAACCCATGTAGATGGCACCATGTCTCCCCGTCTGTGGAATCCCCAGGATGTGCAGGTAGAAGGAAGGGCTGGGAAGGATGGAATCGTGTTAGCATCCTTTGCCAGGTTCATAATCCATTTCCTCATCAAATAAGAAGTGTTTTCTTAAGCAAAGGAAGACCACAGGACCCAGGGCCTTCAAAGGATCAACACTGGTATTTTTAGATTGCTTTAGATATTAGCTTGGAGGACATAGGTTGGACTTGTCCTTCATAACCAATAAGTTGTAAAACTAAAGACTGGAATTTTAGTAGCTGAGGAATGGGGCTGGAGTTATGCATCTGGTCCCCAGAGATGACATGGCATCCAAAACTGCCTAGAAATCCATTGGGTGATGCCTAATTCTGCTTCTGGTGGCCTAAGCCTTATAAGATCACAGGCTTGCTGATGAAGTCAATGACATTCATTGCCCTCCTGTAAGAGTCAATCAAATGGGCTTATCAATCACCCTAACAGAAAAATCTCCTTAAGAAACTGTTCCAGAGACTGAAAAATAGTTGTAAAATCTGCCTAAAATGTAAATCAGCACAATGTTCTCTTTGATCATTGCCCACCCTCAGACTTGAGACTGCCTCAATTTACTGTGCAATGGCTTCCTATCTTCTATAGTACACTCTGGGTTTCCTCTAGATTCTTTCAATGGAGACCATGAAGGACAGTGCTCCTGAGGGGAGGCCAGAGTGAGATCCCAGCTACAACATGAGATCAGGGGCTCTTTTCAGGACACACACCAAGAAGAACGGCATCTGTCAATGTCACTGAATGTCAGTTGGCTGTGGTGAGGAGGTGTGGTGTGTGGGGTTCTAAACACAGATTCCTAAATTCTCATTGCACTGTGAAATACCAAAAGCTGCATCCTTGAATGAGGAGACAAACAATCTAAGAAAAAGAAGCAGTATCCAAAAAGCAATGGTGGATCAGACTTCCTAGTAAAAATGTATTGCCAGGTCTAAGTAATGACTAATTGTAAAGTAATACTATTATTAATAATAACTTATAATCTGAGGCCAGATAATAAGTCAGAAGATAGGAATAACTATTAGAAAACAAAGTTCTTTAAAAATATTTTTATTAATTCTTTGAGAATTTCATAGAATGTATTTTGATCATATTGTCCCCTCTGCTACCTCCTCCTAGATCTACACCCCCACCTAGTTAACTTTGTGTTCTTTCCCTCTTCCGTCCATCAAGTCCAATTTGTGTGGCCTAAATTCTCCGGGGTGTGGAACATGCCTTGGGTTGTGGTTTACTTACCAAGCATCACACACTTAAAGGAAAGTGAAATGTCTGTGTTCTTTTAAAAAAATTTTTAATTTTTATTTTTAATCATGTGTTTGTGTGTATGTCTGTGAGTTAAGGTGGCTGCAGAGGCCAGAGAGGGCATCTGATTCTCTGGAGTTGGAGTTGCAGGTGGTTGTGAGCTGCCTGATATGGATGCTGGGAACTGATCTTGGGTCTTCTGCAAGAGAACATACACTGAGCCATCCTTCTCCAGCCCCCAGTTTTTGCGTTAAGGTGAATCTATGCATAATAAAGTGAGTAGACAAATAGAAAGGTATGTCCTTGTCACATTTAAGAATGTTAACTAGAAAGATTGAGTTCATTTTTTGATCCATGTTATTAGAGGAGGAAAGACAAAACACATAGAATGTGGAGAAGTCCATGAAAGAAAAGGGGAAAGAAACAAAACCAAAAATTGTAGAGGGAAGAGAAACATAAAATCAGGTGAAGTAAGTCCAAACACATTAGCAATAAAGCAAATGTAAGCGGCTTAAATTCACCTGGTGTTTACTGGTCTCCAGGGTTTCTTTTTAATTAAAACAAATGATAAAAACTCAAAATATTTATATTAAAATAAATTAAAACTAGATCGATACTGTTTATAAGAACAGTATCTAGGACAAAATGGCTTGGTAAAGTTGACACCAAACAGATAAATACGATCAACAATCCAAAGCTGATTAAATAAAAATTAAAAAGGCAAGAAAACAATATAATTCAAAGGCATGGAACACACCACAGGGAACAGGGACCCAAGCTGGTCAAAGCAATGCTAATCAGAGCTAATTAGGAGACTAAGTGACCACTGGCCAAACTCCAAAAGAATTTCTCTTGGAAGTTCACAAGGTGATTCTAAAATTAATCTGGAATGAAAACTGAGAACAGTCATCATGTGTTTGAAAAAGAAAATGAGGCTTCCCTGACACCAGAGAATACTGTAAAGTCATCTTGGTCTGTTTATGGTTGCTGTACCTGACACTGGATACTTGAGAAAGGAAAAAATTTGGATGATGGTTCTAAAGAATGGACCCCATCACCTGCTGGACTTCTGGGGAAAATGTGGACTGAACTGTAGCATGGGGGAAGTAAAGAAATTCAGGCAGGAGCAGGAGGGGGGAAGCACGAGGGGTGTTCTCGGCAAACTCTCACACTCCTACAATTAGCCATGTCCCAGGAGAGCAGTGGTCCTCTCTTCATCAGGAACAAATCCCGACTCAGATACACCTTTAGGGGCCCAACACCTCTCAACACTCGCACTGGGGAACAAACTTCAACATAATCTTTGGAGGTGACAAGCTGTACCCGAACGGCAACAGAAGTTACAGTAATTAAATATGGCATAGACCCAGGAATAAAGAAAATGGAATTGAAAAGGGGGTCAAGTCTGAACTCTTCAAACTGAGAACTTTGTGTAAGAGAAAGCACCTTCAACTCACTGAGGGGAAAATAATGGTTAAGATAATTTCCTATTCATTTGGAGAAAAATAAACTTTGATTTTTCACAAACAAAATGTTCCAGGTGGATCAAGGAACAAATATTGATGAATGAAGAGCTGTAGGTGAGAACACTTATAGCTCTGAGAGGAAATGAGCATCGGAAAGACACAAAATGTAAAATACTGAAAAACTGTACACAACAGAAAGTACGGCGTGATGGAGAGATGTCATGAAGAGAGTAAAACTGCTAAGTCCAGAAATGAACTGCAGCATGCAAAGAACTGATATTGACAATATAAAAATGACCAACTGATGAAAACTAGCACATCCAATTAAACTTTTAAAAAGCTGGGCATGGTGGCGCATGCCTGTAGTCCCCTTTATTCAGAACTTCAGGCCAGCCTGGACAACAGTCAAGAGGCCCCATCTCAAAACACACAAACAAACAGAAAAACAATAATTGAGAAAGTAATGAACAGTTCACAGAAAAGGGAGGGCAAATGGCTCATAAGCATGTAGCATGATGTTTAATCTCAATAGTGATTAAGAAAATGAAAATTAGGACTGAGATAGCTCAGTCAGTAAAGTGCTTGCCACACGAGAGGAAGACCAGAGATTGATCCTCAGAATTCACATCCCAAACCCCTGTCCCTAGAGAGTGAAAGATCCCTGGGCTTCCTGGTAAAATGTTACAAGAGCTGAAAAGAGGAAGATGGAATGCTGAGCTCCTCTACCTGTTTGGAGGGGTACTGGTTACCTTTTATGATCAATGAAGCAGCTAGACAGAACTGAGAGAAAAAGAGAGCATGTGGTATCAAGAATGATGAAGAGGGCTTGTTACAGGCCCCACAGGCATTACCAGCATCACAAATGACCATTATAAACAATTACATGACAATGCATCTGATAAATTAGATGCAATATATAATTCCTCCAAATTCTTTGATCAATATCCATTACCTACATAGACAAAAACAGATGAGAAAAATTTGGCTAGTGCTATAACTAAAATGCTTCCTGGCATATTCGATTTTAGGCTTAGATAGCTGTACTGGAAAATTCTATGAAACATGTAAAAAATAACACCAGTTTTATATAAACGTTCATACAATAGGGAAGAAGATAATACTTTATAACTTAGGCTGTGTGTGGAGGTGCATGCCTTTAATCCCAGCACTCAGGAGAAAGAGGCAGGTGGATTTCTGAGATCCAGGCCAGCCTGGTCTACCTAGTAAGTTTCAGGCCAGCTGGGGACAGGGAGACCCTGTCTAAAAACAACAAGAACAACAAAAAACCCAAATACTTTCTAAAATCCTTTATGAGGTCAATACCACCTTAATACTCAAACCAGACATAGACATCACCAAATATTCTGAACCAGTACCTGTCATAGATAAGGATACAAAGATCCTTAACACAGTTCTAGCAAAGTGATTCCCACACTGAGTCAAACTAATAGTGTGTTATACCAAAATGTGCTTATATGAGGAAGGCAAGGTCAGTTTGACATTTTAAAAATATCAGTCAAGGGCTAGAGAGATCGCTCAATGGTTAAGAGCACTGGCTGCTCTTGTAGAGGACCTCAGTTCCCAGCACCTACATTGCAGCTAACAGCCATCTGTAACTCCTGTTCCAGGGGGATCCTATACCCTCTTTTGGCCTCCTTGGGCATTGAACACACATGGTGCACTTACATACAGGCAGGCAAAATACTCATATACATAAAACAAAGATAAATATTGCTTTTAAAAAATCAGTCAGTATAACCAATTAGCAAGAAAAAAAGAGAAAGCCCACTGGATCATCTAACTAGCCACAGATAAAAAGCATTTTACAATCAGTTCATAATAAGAACTCAGTAAAGAATAGAAGGGTGCTCTTCAAACTGATATAGCGAAGCTGTTAAAAACCAGCACCAGCCAGGCATGGTGGTGCATGACTTTAATCCCAGCACTTGGGAGGCAGAGGCAGGCAGATCTCTGTGAGTTCAAGGCCAGCCTGGTCTACATAGTGAGTTCCAGGACAGCTGGGGCTACAGGGAGAACCTGTCCCAAAAAGACCGAAAAAAAAAAAAAAAAGCACACTTTTAATCCTAGCTCTTGGGAGGCAAAGGCAGGGGGATGCCTCTTAACAACCTACTCAGTTCCAAATGCCAAAAAACCTTGAAAGTATTTGGGAGCTTGTGCCTAATCCTTAAAATTTTTATTAGGGTTAACTCTTCAGAGGGGGAATGTTAGAGTAGCAAAAAGGTCCCAAAAAAACCAAAAAAAAAAAAAAAAAGGAAAAATAAAAACCAGCAGCTAGTATCAGGATGTTGCCAACATTTTAAAATTGTCATCCTGAGACTTGGAGCCCACCTTCACCACGTGTACTCAATTTTTTTCTAGATATATGAGCCATTTACATAAAGCAAGAAAAGGAAATAAAGGGTGAAAATATCAGAAAGAAAATATTAAAACTTTTTTTTTTTTTTGTAAATGACTTTAGTTAGAAAATCACATGGACTCTGCGATATCTATTGAACTAAGAAATGAATTTAGTAATGTTAAAAAATTCAAGGCTAATATACAAAATAAATGAAATAAATTGTATTTTTACACACCAGGATCAAACAATTAGAAATAATATTGCTCAAAACATGAAATTAGTCATTTATGACTAATAGAAAAAAATTTAAACAAAAGATATATAAAACTAATATTTAGAACAAAGTTTAACAGTAGATACGCAAGGACTTTATACTGAACATTGCAAAGAATGCTGGGCTGAGTAAAGAAGATATGAATGAATGGAAACCTTGTCCTGTGGACTGGGGAGATGGCTCAGTGGGTAAAGGCCTGCCCTGCAAGCATGAGGACCGGAGTTTAGACGCTTGCTGGGTAGGATAGAGCATATTGTAATGCCAGAATTCCTAGAGGCTGGGACAAGAAAACCTCTGTGAGCTCATGGACCAGCTTGCCTGGCATACACAGTAGTGAGCAACAAAAGGCCTAACCTGAAACAAGGACAAACACTTGACGTTGTTCCCCGAACTCTGCATGCACACTGTGACACATTTGTGCACTTATATACACGAACATACACACATACCATTCACACTTGCATACATACATACAGAATCTTTTTTTAATTAAAAAAGAAAACTGTATAATGTTAATTAATGGGAAAGATTAACTTAAACCAACTTCCTATGATACTTACTATAATGCAAAAACAGGAATAAATGTCTGGAATAAATGTCCTCAGATAGGTTGACAGAAAAGCAAACCCAAGAAACACACTTAAGCTTAAGTGATCATTTAATATTTTAAAAAGTACTAAAAGAATCCAATTCTAAAGAAAAAATTCTTTTCAACAAATGGAGGAGAAATACCATGTCCATCTATAAGAATTTGAAATTTAATTCTTATCTTGTTCCACATTCCAAAATTAACTCTAGATATCCAGTAGGCTTAAACATAAAAGCTAAAATTAAGACTTCCTTATGAGAAATCCTGTGAACTGGAGTAGAAAAGTGTTTCTTAGATCTCAGAAAGTCATGGTTATAGAAAAACTTGCAAATTAGACTTGATCAAAGTTAAAAACTAATCACCAAAATATACCATTAAGGAAAAGACACCTGAGCAGGCAGTACACAGACTGGGATGAAATATTTGCTAAAAAATATGATAGAGGCCAGACATTCAGCATACACAAAGAGTTTAGACAATAATCAAAAGTCAGTTAACTGGGAGAAATGGGCAAAATATTTGAACAGATACCTTACAAAAGAATATAGGTGACTATCCAATAGGCTTATGAAAATATTCAATGTTAATTCACCAGAGAAATATGATTCAAAACCACAAGAACATACAGTCCTGCACATCTCAGACAGTCACAAGCAGAAAACAGTATGTCAAATCTTGATGAGGATGTGGGTAATGGGAAGTCTTAGAAAAATGATTACATGTTGTGGCATTCCATTTGTATGAAATTCTAAAAAAGGCAAAGTAATGGAAAATAATTAAAAAATAGTCACTTCTGGGAATAGAGCTGAAAAGTGCTTGGAAAGGGCATGAGATAACTTTCTGCAGTGATAATGATGTTCTATATGTTGGAGTGTGTGTGAGGCTGAGGCAGGAGAATTGCCATGAATCCAAAGTTAGTCTGAACTACACAGAGAGAACTTGGTTCAAAAAATTACACAGTGGCTTCCTGGTGCCAGCATCTTTCCTGGGTAAGTCCAGCAGTGCCCACCGTGCCTTGACTCCCTGAGCCCCATTCACCCTCCCAGCTTCCCCTCCTCATGTCTCCTCCTAGCCTGGGTATTGACCTATTTCTTGTCTTGGCACCCCAGACCCCTGGACTGACCTCTTGGCCCAGAATCCCCACTGCTTCCTGATCCTTTGCATCCAGACCAACACAGTTCCTCCCAGTAGTCATCAGGAGCCCATGGGGCCTGTTCCTGCACCCACATCCCTTTGCATCCCTGCGTGGAACAGCCAACAGTTTCCTGAGACCAGCATCTTTCCAGGGTCTTGCTCCCAAGCCAGCCCAGCCTCCAAATTCCTGAGGGCAGCATCTTTCCTGGAGGGATCCAGACCTTAGGAGAAAGCCTGAGAGCATTTGATCCTCATCTGACTTGGACCTCTGTGGGAACTCCTGAAGACAAAAGCAATTTGGTCACTCCAATATAAAACCAAAAGAGAAAACCTGAGGCCTAGACCAACCAGCTTCCTCATGCTCAACAAGTAACCTCAAAGGCACATAAAATTTACAAAAAGAAGCAGACCTAACCTCAACAAAGGAAGGCTTGAGTCTCATACAAGAATCAGAAACTACAAAAGAAATTCACATGTCAAAGTCACAGAGAAAAAAATAATAACATGAAAAACCAAAATAATATATCGTGACCAAGTACCAATAGTCCTCTAGAGGAGTACAATGAGAACTCCCTAGAGACAACACAGGACATAGAACTCAAAAGAACAATTATAAACATGATAAAAGAATTCAGTGAATTTAAAAAACATACAAATAAATCAAAGAACTGAAGGAAGATAGGGATAAATTCTGAAAGAATTCAGAAAAGAGTTAGAAATATTGAAGACTATTCAGGCTGAAAAGAAGAAGGAAGTGAAACACTCAGTGAGCCAATTAGAAAAGATAGGAGAAAGCCTCACCAATAGGATGAATAAATGGAAAACAGAGTATCAAGACTGGAAGATAAAGTGGGTGGATTAGACTGCTCAAGAAAAGACTATGAAAAATTTCAGAAAACAATAGAACATGCAGGAATTGTGTGACACTATAAAAAAGACCAAGCTTACTAATCATAGGCATATAGAAAGGAGAAGAATCTCAAGATAATGGTAGATCTTCAATAGGATTGTGGAAGAAAATTTCCCAAAATTAAAGAAAGACATGCCTTACAAATACAAGAAGCATATAGAACACCAAATAGACAGGACCAGAAAAGAAACTCTCCATGGCACATCATAATAAAAACACTAAATGTATAGAACAAGGAGACAATACTGAAAGCTGCAAAAGAAAAACAAGTCACATATAAAGGAAAACCCTTCAGGATTACAGCTGATTTTTCAGTGCAAACCATGAAAGCCAGAAGGGTCTGGACCAAAGAATTCCAAGTTCTAAATGACCACAGATACCAACCCAGATTACTTTACTCAGCCAAAATGTCTATCACAGTCGAAGGAGAAAGAAAAATCTTCCATGACATAAATAGGCCAAAAGAATTCATGTCCACAAAACTAGCCCTTCAGAAAGTTCTTGAAGCAATATAAAGAGCTGCAGAAAGGAATGACTATACCCAAGCGGTTAAGGAAAGAAACTCAATGAAGGTATAACTGTGGAAAAGTACAGCTATACCAAAAATGAGAACAGAAATAAAAATGACAGGATTCAATACACATCTTTTATTAATAACTTTAAATATAAATGGACTGAACGCCCCAGTCAAAAGACACAGACTAGTTGAATGGATTAAGAAACTAAACCCATCTTTTTGTTGCCTGCAAGAAACTCATCTCACTTTCAAGGATAGGCACTACCTTAAGGTCAAAGGATAGAAAAAAGCATACCAAGCGAATGGTACTAAGAAAAAAGCAGGTGTTGCAATTCAAATATCTGACAAAATAGACTTTAAACTAAAACTAACCAGAAGAGATAGAGGGTCACTTCATTCTATCAAAGGAACAATAAACCAAGAAGATATTACAATCATGAACATATATTCACCAAACTCTGGTGCACCCAACTTCAAAACAGTACTACAGGACTTTAAGACCCAGATTAATCTGAAGTCATTAATAGTAGGGGACTTCAATACCCTATTGTCGACATTAGATAGGTCAACAGGACAGAGAATTAACAGAGAGACATCTGAATTAAACAATACCATATGTCAAATGGACCTAACAGACATCTACTGAATATTCCACCCAAGCACTAAAGAATATACTTTCTATTCAGCACCCCATGGACCCTTCTCCAAAATAGACCATATACTGGGGCACAAAACAAACCTCAATAAACACAAAAATTGAAATAATTCCATACAGTCTATCAAACCACAGTGCAACAAAGCTTACAATCAACACCAGAAGAAACCCTAGTCACTACATGAACACATGGAGATTAAACAACACACTCCTGAATGATGAATAGGTCAAAAGAGAAATTAAGAAAGAAATAAAAGCATTCCTGGAACTAAATGAAAAGGACAATACAATACAACAAAACCTCTGGGACATGTTGAAAGCAGTCCTTAGAAGTTTATAGCTCTGAGTGCTACATTAAAAAATCAGAAGAACACAAATAAGTGATAACATTGCAACTCAAGACACTTGAAAAGCAACAATAAATGAAACCCAAACCCAGCAGACAAGCAGAAGTAACAAAAATCACAGCAGAAATAAATGAAATAGAAACAAAGAAAACAACACAAAGAATCAACAAGTCCAAGAGCTGGTTCTTTGAAAAGATAAACAAGATTGACAGACCACTAGCCCAGTTAATCAAAAGAAAGAAAGGCACCTCCAAATCAACAAAATCAGAGGTGAGAGGGCAAACATCACAACAGATACCAAAAAGATCCAGAACATTATAAGGGAATACTTTAAAAACCTATATGCTACTAAATTTGAAAACCTTAAAGAAATGGACAGGTATCTAAAAGCATGGGAACTACCAAAAGTAAACGGAGAAGAGATTAACCACTAAAAACAGACCCATAAAACATACGGACATTGAAACAGTAATACAAAACCTCCCAAGTAAAAAAAGCCCAGGATCAGATGGATTTACAGCAGCATTCTACCAGACATTTAAAGAAGATCTACCTCCAATACTAATTAACATATTCAAAAAGGTAGACTGGAGGGAGAACTTCCAAAATTCTTCCATGAAGCCAGCATTGCTCTAATACCAAACCAAAAAAGAAAACTATAGACCCATGTCCTTAATGAACAGAGATGCAAAAATATCAACATATTACTTGCAAACC
>NW_008352479.1:3976889-4014954 GCF_000622305.1 Nannospalax galili | reverse complement strand
CTCACATGCTCATGGATTGGAAGAATTAATATTGTGAAAATGACCATCCTACCAAAAGCCGTTTATAGATTCAATGCAATGCCAATGAAAATCCCCATGACATTCTTCACAGAATTGGAAAAAAAAATCCTAAGATTCATATGGAAACACAAAGGACCCCGGATAGCCAAAGCAACCTTGAGCACTAAGAGCAATGCTGGGGGGAGGGGATTACTATACGAGATTTTAAGCAGTATTACAGAGCTATAGTCAGAAAACAACGTGGTACTGGCATGAAAATAGACCTGTAGATCAATGGAACAAAACTGAAAACCCAAATATGAGTACATGCAATTTCAGCCACCTGATATTTGACAAAGAGGCCAAGAACATTCATGGGAGGAAAGACAGCATGTTCAGCAAATGGTGCTGGCAAAACTGGATCTCCACCTGTAGAAGAATGAAATTAAACCCCTATCTTTCATCTTCCACAAACGTCAGCTCCAAATGGATCAAAGACCTCAATGTGAAACCTGAATCTCTGAAATTGTTAGAAGAAAACATTGGCAATAACTTACAAGATATAGGTGTAAGAAACAATTTTCTAAACTGGATATCAATTGTTCAGGAAACCAGGTCAAGAATCAACAAATGGAACCTCATTAAACTTAAAAGCTTCTGTACATCAAAAGAAACAACCAAGGATGTGATAAAACCCACATAGCTTCTGTACAGCAAGAGAAGCAATTAAAAAAGTGTAGAAAAAACATACAGAGTGGGAAAAAAATCTTCACCAATGACACATGTGACAGAGGTTTAACATCCATCTGGAATATATAAAGAACTCAAAAAACAAAGATGTGAGAAAGCAAATGGCCCAATTAAAGATGGGCTAAAAATCTAAACAGAGTTCTCAAAGGAAGAAATAAAGATGGCTAAGAAACATCTTAAAAAGTGTTCAACATCGTTAGTAATTAGGAAAATGCAAATTAAAACCACCCTAAGGTATCACCTTACCCCAACCAGACTGGCTAGGATCAAGAGAACAAATGACACCAAATGCTGGCGAGGATGTGGAGAAAGGGGAATGCTCATTCACTGCTGGTGGGATTGCAAAACTTGTGCAACGTCTATGGAAAACAGTGTGGTGAAATCTTAAAAAACTAAAATGAACCTACCATATGACCTGGTTGTACCACTCCCTGGCATATACCCAAAGGACTCATCCTATTGTAGAGCTACTTGTACAATCATGTTTGTTGCTGCGCTTTTCATAATAGCTAAGAGATGGAAGCAACCTAAGTGCCCCTGAACTGACGAGTGGTAAACAAAAATGTGGTATATTTACACAATGGAGTTCTATTCATCAGTAATGAGAGATGAAATAATGAAATTTGCAGGTAACTGAATGGATCTAGAAATTGTTACACTAAATGAAGTAACACAGATTCAGGAAAAGAAACAGCGTGTTCTCCCTCATATATGGATCCTAGCACCAAATCCTTATAAGTGAGTATGTATCCAGACATAACTACAGGAACCAGGATAATGGAAAGGAAACAGGGAGGTAAAGGAAAAGAAAGAACCTGAAAGAGAGGAACAGTAGGAAACAGGAATTAATTAGGGAGATATGGATAAAAATGGGGTTATTTTAAGGGTTGGGGGAGGGAAGGGTATACAAGGTGGGATTGTAGGGGACGGTATTATTAAGGGAGAAACAGGAAAATGGGGGCATCTTAAATGGGGAAACCATGGTGGAAGGTTAAACAATGCGAAAGATAAATAATGCCTAGCTAGTTTAAAAAAAAAAACCAGAGGGAACCATATTAGTCCAACAACCTACTGACAAATTATACATACAACTAAATCAAGGAATATAATATATGTCTAGGCAAGGTTTATCTGAGAATGTTTGGTCTTTGCCCAAGCTTTGTCTACATGGCGCATGGAAATTAAAAGTACCAGACTAGTGGAACTAACTTTATTGGATGTTTAACAGACATACTTTGAGGCCTATATTAATTTGGTCAGAAGGACATAAAGGACAGCTTTTGCTCCTTGCTCTTCTAGGTCAACTAAGTTCCAGGGGACTATGAGCATCTCTCAAAATATCCTGCAACTGTAGTTAGTCACTTGTCCTCTTGATCAAGGAGGCCATGGAGACTCCATCAAATGGACTTGAACCAGTGTCCAGTCTACAAAGAGGAGGGTCAACACAGAGGAAATATTTCCTCCATGTTTCCACGCGAAGCCAGCTATGGTCAAGCAGGACCTTTGACTTATCTTTACATAGATGGAACTGGTAAAAGAAAGGAGCCAGGGGCTCCTCCCAAGGCTGTGTGACCTCTGAGGAACAGATCCTCAAATGGCCTTAGGAGTAAAAATAAATTGATTTATCCTGGCCAACTATATGGCCTTAAACACCCAAAAGGAAAGTATAACCAAAGACTAAATGGGTCAATATAATCTTTTAAAAATCCATGTGTATAGCTAAAGGCTGCATAACAAGAAACAATGCCAGACAGGAGATACCTTCCTTTGAGTTGTTGGCCAGGGTGGCCCAAGAGACTCCCAGACTGTAACCCAGCATAGAACTGGGAAAATGAACAGCAGACCCCAATCTCACCTAAAGGAACATTGACAACTGATTGCTGTTAGATGAGGAAGAGCTTATATTCCTAAAACAAGGAACTCTAAATAGGCTGACTAGATTCAGTAGATGGACAAGCACTGGGGAATGGCTGGGGGTGCGGACAACACAGTGGATAGTAACAGGGATGACAGAGTATATGGGCTCCAGTCGGGTGGGGGAGGCTATGGGAGGGTGCCATTTGGGAAGTGGGTATACAGATAAGATTGTTTGGGATGCTCTGTATGATACACACACAAAATATCAACAAATAAAAAATGAGTTATATTTGAGGAAGAAGCATAAAAATTTACTTCATGTTAATTCATAGAGGTGATAAACATTACCATTGAAATCTACCTGATGACTTTATATCCAGAGTCAGGTGCCAAGGATCCGAGTGTAACCGATTGTGACTAGTATTAATCAGATACATAGAAATTAGACACGCATGCGAAAACATCTAAGTGTTAGTAACATTAGAAATGTAGGAAACAGCATATTTTAAAATGAAATGGAGATCTTCTTTAAAGATTAAAAACTGAGATCTTTAAAGGGTAAAAACTCATCCAATTTTATATCTTACATGGTTTATACTGAGTTCAATATTGTATAACTGTACTAATTCAACTGTGAATCTAAAAATTTACAGCCACTTTTGAAAGAGATGTGTCTTTGCTCTGGAACTTGTTATTGAATACGTTAAAGCTGTAATGAAATGCTTCTCCTAATCATGTGGTTGTTAAATAAGTAATTTTTAAAAAATTACACAAAATAATCTGATATTTTATCTCAATAAAAGTCTATGAGCATTCATTTACTGTCTCAACATCCTATTATATACAAATTTAGCATAAAAATTCAAACTATCTGAATCTGGTGAGAGGGCTCAGTGAGTAATGGCACTTGTTTCAAAGCCTTATGACCTGAGTTTGATCTTTGGCATTCATATAGTGGACAGAGAGAACCATCTCCTGCAAGTTGTCCTCTGACCTCCATATATGCACTATGGCATGTATGGTCCCACATACATGCACATACATGTATATGTGCACACATTAAATAAATAAATATAAAAAGTGTTTTACATCTGGGCGTAGTGGCACCTCTTTAATCCCAGCACTTGGGAGGCAGAGGCAGGCAGATCTCTGTGTGGTCAAGGCCAGTCTGGTCTACATAATGAGTTCCAGGACAGCTGGGGTTACAGGGAGACCCTGTCTCAAAAAGACCAAAAAAAAATGTTTTATACATATAAAAATCTTCAAGAATATCTGACACTGGATATCTATTTTTAAAAAGGTGAAATATTTAGAAGGAACTATACTAATTTCTCAAATTTACTAGGAAATTCATTCAAAAAGTAGAAGAGAAAACGGAGAAGCAAGTGGCAAAAAAAGGTCAGTGTCAGTGGAAGAACACAGGCCATAATATGTGAGTGCTCCCTTCAATCCATTTTATATTTGTTGTTTATTTGAAAGTTTCATGTTAAAATTGTTAGAAAAAAATAGGCACACATTTTGAGCCATTCCATTTATTTCCTTTTATCTTTCTCCTCCTCTTCCTCCTCCTTCTTCTTGATACAGGAGCTCCCTGTAACCCTGCTTGGCCTGAAACTCACTATGTAGACCAGGCTGGCCTCAGTCTCACAGTGATAAGCCTGTCTCCCCCTCCCCACCCTGTGCTGGATTTAAAGGTGTGCACCATTTATATATACTTCATATAGAAATACACCTCACATGTGTACCAAGTAGCATAGAAGTGTTGCTGTTGAGGTACTTTTTTGTAGTACCAGAAAATGAAAAAATAAAAGGGACATGGCACATACTGTGTTGCATCTGCACAACTGATAGCTGCACACATTACAGTGATGTAGATCGGTCTGTTTGTGCTGACATGCTAAGATCACCAGGTGTGTTCTGAGGAGGAAGAAATAGGATAAAGTGTGTGATGGATTTCTATTTATGTGAAATTATGAAATCATAAAATCAACAGCAGGATATGTATATAAATATACATGTAATAAACGTTTGAAAGGCTGGAGAGACGGCTCAGAGATTATGAGCACTGGAGGCTCTTGCAGAGGACCTGGGTTTGGTTCCCAGCACCCACATGGATGCTCACTCCAGGTCTAGCGCACATGATGCCCTCTTCTGGCCTCTATGGGCACAGTGCTCATACTTGGCAGACACACAGGCACACACATCCACATAAATAAGGGCAAATCTTTAACAAACTAAGAAATGAATGCTCGGAAGGAAGATCTAAAATAAGAGCCTGAATGTTTTTCTGTTAAGAGACAGACAGTGAACACCTTGGGTTTTGCAAGTCAGATCTCTCCAGTTGCAACTGCTGAGCTCTAACATCATATTGTGAGTGAAGCCATAAGCAACACTCGCAAGTAAATGAGTGTCGCTGTGGTCAAACAAAACTTGACTAACCGAACCAGCTAGAGCGTTGGCTTCCATTAGGAGTGCAACTGATTGCCATAGAGACCCAATTTTCCATGCCTTCCTGTCTACCGGTTCATTGCTATGAATCTTGGTTTCACCTTTTCCTTCAGGCTCTGGGCATAGCCATGCAATTAGCTTTAAATCATTAGGATATGTGACATGATTAAGTTGGAATGAAAGGCACAGGTACAGTGGGGCCTGTTGACGCTTGTGCCTCTACATGCCTCTGCTAGCCTGGAGGAGAGTCCAGCTCTTTCCATTTATCCTTGTCAAGGCCATCCTAGATTGGCGAATAGTAAGGCAAGCTTCAGACTTGTGGTCAAGCCAAGTCAAAATGAACAGGACCACCATGCTGACCACAACAGACATGCCAGCAGTGAGTGTCTATTGTGCAATACCAAAGTTTTGTTATATGGCATTAGCTAACTGATGCAAAATAGAAACATATTCATTGATAATACTGACTACCTTTGAGGAAAGGATAAGGAATACCTTTGTTGTTTTATTTTTTTAATTTTAACAAGAAACCATGTTGTAATGTTTTTTTTTTTTTTTGTAATGTTTTAAGAGTCAGAAAATACAGATTCCTGTCAACATTCTTTGCAAGATCCTTTACCACCATAGTAAAGGATCCAGATTAAGCTGCATTTTTTCCTTATGCTTTTATACCATTTTCCCATTTTATTCTTTGCCTATAGATACATCCAGGTCTTTCATAATCTAAAAATCCTCTTTTGCCCTTTTATTCTTGTTTATCTTTAATATCACTTTTTTTCTCTTTCAAGACTTCACAAATCAAATAACAGAGGAATGAGTACATGCATGTGTCAATCAAAATTCTAAACAAAAAGTAAAAATGAAAGCCTTCTCCTCTGCCCATGACCCTCACTAATGCTGCTTCCTGGTACCTTGAAAATGTTTCTGTTCTGTAGTTATCTGTATTTTTCTAAACAACATGATTATATCTCTATTTCCTAGCTTGTACTATTAATTACTTTTTTTGTTATGGTTACAAAATGCCTGACAAAAGCAACTTAAGGAAGGAAGGTTTATTTGGGCTCTCAGTTCAAGGTTGTAATCCATCATGGTGGGGAAGGTATGACAGTATGGGGTGTGCAGCTGGTCACATTGTGTCCAGTCAGGAAGCAGGGGATGATGAGCCTGCTGTTCCTCAGGCTTTTCTACTCCTTTCCCCCATGAACACTCAATCTACATTCAGGATTGTTCTCACTTCTGCAAAGCTCTCTGACACATATGTAGAGTATGTCTCCTAGGTGATTCTGAATTCCAGTCAAGGTCACAATGAAGGTAAACCATTAAACACATGTATTTAGGCTTCTAGCTAAGGTACTTTATCCCTCTGCCCTTACACAAATCATGTGGCTTTAAGTTTTTAGATTTTTGATTTTATAGCTCTAAATAATATTCTAAAACATCTATCTTATTTCTCTTTGTAATATTTTATTATTTTTATTTTATGTGTATGAGTGTATTGCCTGCATGTGTGTAAGTGCACATGTGTTGTGCAATGCCTGTGGAGGTCAGAAGAGGGGGTCAGATTCCCTGGAACTGGAGTTACAGATGGTTGTTTGTTAGCTGCCAAGTAGGTGCTGAGAACTGAACCCAGAACTTCTGAAAGAGCAACCAGTGCTTTCTTGGCTGAGCCCCATAAAACTTATCTTCTTTCTTGTTAGTAGTGTATTTTTATCAAAGTTATGTGCCCCTGCCCCCTACACCAGGTGTGCTGGGGAGGCACTTAGGGGTCCACTGAAAGTCCTGGGGCTCAGCATCCTCATTGCTAACACGTTCCCAGGTGATGCTAATGCTGTGGAATCCTGTACCACACTTTGAGGAGGGCTTTATTGGGACAGGCCCTAGTTATAAGGCCTGGATTCTGAGGCAGAATGTAGACAGGAAATATGGACTTAAGGTCCTATTTTAAGGAAGGAGCCACAACCATGGGGAGATAGAGCAGGGTAGCCTCTGCTCTTCCTCAGCTTGGGTCACCTTGAACAAATCTCAAAGTCTTCTTTAGTGTCCTCAGTGTTGGCAAGAGTATCCCACAGAAAATCTCCTGGTGGCCTGGTCTGACTTACCAGAGCTCCCAAGACACACAGTCATTTCCAAGGTGACACAAAAGCACTATTTAAGGCAGGTGCTATTCTCCCATACCCACCAAACCTCTTTCCTCCCCATCAATCTTGTTTCCAACTTCCACAGTTAGGTCATGGCACACAGTTACAGCAGATTAAACATTCAGATTGGCACACTTCTTGTGGTTTCCTTCTGCGTTCTGAAAAACTAAGCAAGGCAATAATGGAGTCACAGGCTAGTCTTTGTTTGGGTTCTAGGGGTCACTCATGAGACAAGGATTCCGGCAGGTACAGTGTACTGGGGTGAGGGTCTGTGAAAAACACCAAGAGAGGAGTGGGGTGAGCTGAGCCTGGAAAGGGAGGGTGGCCAGTGAAAGTGAGGGGGAAAGCAGCCTGTGGGAGAACTGGAGCTACTCCTTTGAGAAACCTAGGAGAGCATAAAACAGGTCCCTCGGCTCTGGCTCTGTGCAGCTGAGCTGAGCATTTGAAGCAACACTTAGACATGACCTACTTCTAGGGGAGTGAGGTCTCTGACCCTTGAGGCCAGCAGCACAGACCAGAGCTCTCATAGCAGGAAAAGCAACACCACAAGCCACTGGGAGTCCAGCCACATTCCACAGTCATTGCCAGCAGCTCCTCCCAGAGCGGCCCCTCAGACCAGCACCTGGGAACTGCTAGTCTTCCTTCAATGGATTTACACATCAAATGATAAGTAGTCACGCAGACACATACGTATCTGATTGTTTGGTCACCTGATTCTCTCCAGGATGAGTGTGCCGACCAAGCAATGGGAGGCAGCCATGGGGTTTCACACCATGGTACAGTCTGACTCTGTTCCTCCTTCCATAGAAACTTCCCTGCACCCTGTTCATTTGCTTTATTTCCCCAGGAATATATGTCAAGGAGATAGATCTGTGGAGAAAAGCCATCCGGAGGGGCTATTTTCAAAGGAACTATTTTAAGGCTGTCCTTCCAGTCTGCCACATCCTGACACTGGGTATATTTAGCATCGTCCATAGACAGGGCTAATGGATTTTTTAGTTGCAAATCATTATGATTCAAACCACTGCAGTCTTTTTAAAAAATTGCAGCAATCTCTCTCTCTCTCTCTCTCTCTCTCTCTCTCTCTCTCTCTCACGCACGCACGCGCACACATTCACTCATAGCTACCTTATATTTATACACAAAAAATGTTTCTGAGAAAAGCAATTTTGTAGTTGAACTCAGAAGCCTTCCCCATTGAGCTCTTTGTGTCTGGGGGAGGGGCCAATGCGGCAGGTTAGCATGTGTTGCCTTCATACTGTGTGTAAAATGCACATGTACTCGAAGAATGCACAAAGGGTGTTTTAAACTGACAGCCTGAGACAGGGGTAATTTAACACACCATTCTTTGTCTCTCCCTCCTGTCTGTGCTGAGCACTGTCGACTCGCCAGTCTAGAATACAAATTTCCGCGGTCTCTTCCCTTAATACGGCCTCTTTCATTTTCTCTGTTAATCTCCTTTTGCCAGCACAATAAAGACTGTAAAGTAACAAGTACAATGTGAGGAATCAAAACTGCCATAGACTTGGGTTCTCTGAGTCTTATTTTGATGCAGTTACACTTGCTGATAGAGTGGGACTCACAGTCAAGGTGCTGGCTACACATCAGCTCTGCCTGTGGTCCCAGGGCCAAAGCTCTGCTTCTCATAACTTCCGATGACAGAGCTGGAGAGGGCCTGGATCAAACTGCTACATTCCAAGACTCTAGTCCTGGTGTCGCAGCCTGGGCTTGAGAGCTCTGCCTTCAGCTGGACCCAGAACCTCCAAGGTAGACACTGGGTTTTGAGAGTTTCTGTGCCCTGCAGCTTCTCATACAACACCTGACACAATAGATCACCAAGAACTGCAGCCTGGGATGCAGGGAAGTAGATGTTAGTCCACTGTAGAGTGTGGCAGCCACGCCACATACCTAGTCCCCCTGGGACATGAAACCCACATGGAGACAGGCCCAGCTGTTCTGACAAGGTGGATCTACTCCAATAAAATCTTCTTGATGGTTAATCTTTTTTATTTATTTTTTATGTATATGTTTGCCTTCATGTATGTAAGTATACCATGTGTGTACAATGGCCACAGAGGCCAGAAGAGGGCATTAGATCCCCTGGAACTGGAGTTATAGCTGGTTATGAGCCAGCATGTGGGTGCTGGGAACTGAACCTGAGTCCTCTTTTAGAACAGTAAGTACTCTTAAATGCAGAAGCATCTCTCCAGTCCCTTGACTGCTAATTCTGATTGTCAGCTTGACAGGATATGGAATTGAACATGAGACTTGCCTCCAGGTGAATCTGTGAGGACATTTCCAGGAAGGATTAACAGGAGAAAGAAGACCTTCCCCCAAAGTAGGCAGCACCTTCGGGCTGCAGCCCAGATGTAAAGAAATCCAGGAAAAGTAGCACTGCCTGTCCACCTTCACTTGCTGGTGAGTGCATCTATCCGGTTGTGGCTGCTACCACCACCATCCTTCACAGACATCTGTACCAGCCTCTACAACCCTCCAGTGTGACCTGAAGGCCAGCAGCTCTCCAGTCTCCTTCCAGGCCTTCAGCACCAGGATGGGACTGCTGAGGCATACAGTCTTATGGTCTGAACAGCTACTGAGTTCTCAGCCTCTCCAGCACACAAGACAACTATTGCTGGACTACCCAACCCATATAGTGTGAGCCAATCTAATAAATCCCCATTCATAACGTATATTCATTCTGTAAGTTCTCTTCCTCCAGAGAGCTCTCACTAACACGATTTCCAACAGCAGAGTGATGGGGCTGCAGTTACTGAGTGTTGACAAGGTGCTGGAGAAAGTGGGCTTGGAGCAGTAGCAGCATTTTGCACATGGTAAAGATGTACGCACATTCTAGGGGCTGGTCAATGGCTCGGTGTTACAAAGTGCTTACCACAGAAGCATGAAGAACTGAGTTTGAGTCCCCAGAATCTACATAAAGAAGCATGGTGTGGAAACATGTGTCTATAATACCAGCACTGAGGATGCAGAGACAGGAGGATCCCTGGAACTCTCTGGTTGGCCAGTCTAGTTGAATAGGTGAGTTCCAGGTTCAGTGAGAGACTTCATCTGAAAAGACATGAGGTGGAGAATGTGAGGAAGATACCTAATCTCAACTTCTGGTCTCCACACAAATGCACATACACATGTGTGCACACCTGTGCACCCCTGCATGCCCACCCCACCAAGATGGAAATTCTAGAGCTTCACCCAGCCATGACCAGTCAGAAGCTCTGGAGGCAGTGCCAGTGATCTGGATTTGGCATGCCCCCTGGGAGGAGCTCTCACTTCTAAGTCGAGAGTCCAGGCTCCCGAGCAGGATTGCTCAGTCTGAAATCACAGTCCTGTGACCCCCACAGGGCCACTCTGGGAGGTCTCAGAACCACTGTGCATTGGGGAGTTCTTAGTTTGGTTTCTTCCTCAAACAGACTTAGACACAAAGATCTGGGCATATTTTCTTTGGGACATAATCCCAGGAAGAAAGAATGGAGAGAAAATGGGTAATGAGGCCAAAACAGTCCCTGCCAGGTAAGTAGGGGTAAATTCTAAGGGGACTCTATGAGACAGTAGGGATCAAACACCCCACAGTCCTTTATGATGGCCAGCCAGCTCTGTGTTCCTGTTTGGGGCTCACTCAAACTTGCCTTGTGCATGGGCCTGGCCAGAGCAGGAAGACTTCAAACATCAGCCTGTGTATTTGGAGACTGTAGATGATCTTGAGTAGGCCATAGGGACACGAGGAGGGTACTGATGGACTCTGCCACAGGGTGACCTGAGTTCCCCCTTCTAGTGACAAGTGAGCATTAGAGTTAGGGCTTACAAAAGTATCTGTGGCCACGGCTGGCATGTCAGTGGATGCTGCTCGGCTCATCCCTACCATAATCCTCTTTTCCTTTCCCTCTCTGCTTCCAATCCACCAACAAATTCTGTTGGCTCTACACTCATGGTGTTTAATCCTTTACTCTCCTTCTGTGACAGCAGTAAGGTGATGGTGATGGTGACAGCTATTACTCTCAGAGTGGAGGACACTGAGATACAGGGATATTAATTGCCTCGTCCGGGGATCACCTCCCTGACAAATGAGACAGGTCCAAGTTGGGGCCTGCCCATCTCTAGAGCCCGTGCTGTCAGTGGTTACAGTTCTGCTTCTCGCAGATCAGCTTCCTGTGTATGCCTCACAACAGTCATTTAGACAGGAACTAGGGCTGCACTCAGTTTGTAGAGTGCTTGCTTCACATGCATGAAACTCTGGGTTTAATCCCAAGCACTGCAAAAAGACAGGCATAGCGGCTGTAGGTCAGATTCACTGCTGGGAGGTGCACGTGGCATCCAATTCCCTCCTCCCAAGGTCCTTGGGACAGCCTGAGGAAAAAAATCATCAAACCCCGGTTTGAAGAATCTTAATGAGTTTATTGGACTTGCTAACTGAGCTTGGGATGCGGGTTTACTTACAGACAAGTGGGCACTCCCCGCTTCACAGCTGATGCCACACCCAGACATAAATCCTGTGGTTCTGGATAGCCTTACAAAATGGTGAGGGGCCAGCCCTGTGGTTTTCCCAGTTTTTATATCCTTAGCCCTTCCCCTGCAAGTGGCTATAGTCAACCAATTGGCTGGAAGAGGGAAGAGGAGTGGCTTCTTTGCAGAGCCTGGGAAGGAGGCAGGTCCATGGTTTGTCATCACAGGGTCAGCGGAACATCTTCCAGGTCACAGTGGCATATGCCTGTAATCCCAGCACTTGGGAGGTAGAGGCAGCAAGATGAGGAGGTTATGGTTACTCTGGTCTACATATCAAGTTCAAGGCTAGCCTGGACTTTGTGAGACTTTCCTCAAAAAACCCCACAAACCAGTTATTTAGAGACAGATTCAGGGAATGGGATGTATAGACTGTGCCACACCCACACTGTACAGATGTAGGTCACACAGTTAAGGGGGATATAGGCCAAGGATCTAGAGTCCCTTTGTCTCTCACAGAGCCTTGAGCCCATTTAGAGGGGATTACCAAGTGTGGCAAAGCTGTCTTTCCCTAAGTAACTGTATCTGCAGGCTGCTGGTTTCTGAGGATCCATGCTACCTTGGCACTGTTGGACCTGCTGTGTCATTTCTCCATGACCTTGACTCTTGGACCATGCCTGGCACAAAGATCAAGCTCAGATTTCCCTGCAGCTGCTGGTGGCTGCTTTCCACATCAATAGGGCTGAAGTGAATTTTGCCAGTGTGGTGTAGAAAGCAGTGTGTTGACCAAAACAGCATCATCTTCCCTAGTAGTATAAGTCTAAAACCCCATCTTCAAAATGTAGAAAAGTAAATAAACACCAACATTGTTTGAAAGTTAGGATACACCTTGGTGTTTGCCTAGCAAGTGCAAAGCCCTGGGTTCTATACCAGTGCTTGGTTACCACAGGATGCCTGTGGACCTCAAGTGGGGCTCTAGATGAGGATGGAGGCCAGAGCTTTCTCAATGTAGTCTGTAGCTTCCAACTTCTGATATGATGTTTTTGAATAAACAGACTGGAGGAAGATGAAAGAGTTGATATTTCACAGAGACATGACCCCAAACTTTTTTAGACTCTTCAAATTTGCAAATCCTAGTCATTGTGTCGATAGGATGCTGTCTTCATTTCTTATTCTGTTTCTCTGATAAGATACTTTGACAAAAGCAACTTTAGGAGAGATTTGTTCTGGCTCAAAGTTCAAGGGTGCAGTCAGTCATGATGGGGAAGTCAAGGCAGCAGGAGCTTGAAGTGGCCGGTCACATCTGAAAACAGAGAGAGATGAAGGCATGCTGCTACTCAGACCCTGTTCTCCACTTACACAGTCCAGGAGCCCAGCCAGGGACAGTCTCCTTACCTCAGTTAATGCAATCAAGATAATCCCCACAGGCATGCCTAGAAGTCTCTCTCCAACCACTAATCATTACTGACATAATAGACATAATAGAGTGAACTGACAGATGTAAGCCCTCCTTCACACCCTTCTGTGAGGTGTGGGCTATTAAGCATGCATGGAATGAGTATCAGGGTAGGTGGACACAGAGCTTTCCTTGGGGCATAGAAAAGCCTTTTCAGGGAGGGGTTTGTTCAAACTGCAGGAATCCACCAAAAAGCTGAATGAGACAAAATTATCACAAAATGATTCAATGAATGGTGGGCTGCTGTTTTTGATAGAAACATTTCCTGCTGGAAGGAAGGGGAGGTCATGTTCCTGAAACTCACAAGAAAGTTTGGAGACTCACAAGGCCCCTCCTTGTGCTTATATAAGCACCACCATAGTTGTGAGAGCAGATTGAGAAGATCTGACTGAAGGCTGTGCAGGGAACTCCAGGATTGTGGCCTTCACCAAACACCTGGACCAAAACCAACACAGAAAGGAGAGGGTTTACTTCATCTTATGCTTCCAGGTCATAGTTCATCATTGAGGAAGGTCAGGATAGGAACTGAAGCAGAAACCATGGAGGGATACTGCTTATTGGCTCCCTCTGGCTCATGCTCAGCTAGCTTATACAGCCCAGGATCACCTGCCCAGGTGTGGCACTGCCCCCAGTAGGCTGGGCCCTCCCACATCAGTCAATAGTCAAGACAATTCACCACAGGCCAATAGGATTTGGGAAATCCCTCAATTGATACTCCTTCTTGCCAGGTGACTCTTGATTCTGTAAAGTTGACAATAAAAACTAACCAGGAGGGCTGTAGAGATGGCTCAGTGGCTAAGAGCACTGGTTGCTCTTGCAGAGGAACTGGGTTTGATTCCCAGCACCCACATGATGGCTGATAACCATCCATAACTCCAGTTCCAGGGAATCTGCCACCCTCTTCTGACTTCCTTGGATATTATATGACATGGGTGCACTTACATACATGCAGGCAATACACTCATACACATAAACTAAAAATAATAAATAAATTAAAAAAAACAAAACTAACCAGGAAAGTGGGCTTTTTAGTAATGTACCTACCTGCCTGAGCCACCCATGCTCCTGTAAGTAACATCAAAAAACTTATTGGTTTGTCAAACTAGACTTGGTTGGAACAAATTCTTTGGGCCGTCATCCATGCCCTTTCTGGGGTACATAAACATTTATTCAAGTCTTTCCCAGAAAAAATAACAGAGCAAATGTCTTCTTGGGCTCTGTAGGCAAGATAGAAACATACACATTGAGGACAATGACAGTGTCTCGCTAAGGGTAACCAGAAACCCTGGTGGTGCTGTCCTCTGTGACTCAGTTTCCCCTCTATGAAATGAGACATTTCGTGCTGTACACTGTAAGGAAGGATGAGCCATACGGAACAAAAAAATGCCTGACACATAATGTGTTGGCTCAGCTTTCTACTGCTGTGATAAAACAGTCTGACCAAAGCCAACTTGGAGAGGAAAGGGTTTATTTAGCTTACACAGCCATATCACTGTCCATTTCTGAGGGAAGCCAAAGCAGGAGGCAGGAGCTGAAGCAGGGACCACGGAGGAACACTGCTTACTGACCTGCTCCTCTGACCTGTGCTCAACCTGCTTGCTTTTACAACCCAGGACCACCTGCCCAGGGGTGGCACCGCCTACAATGCCAGAAAATACCTCTCAGACCTGTCCACAGGGCAATCCAATAGAGGAAATCCCCCAATTGAGTTTCCTTCTTCCCAGGTGTGTCAAGTTGACAACTAAATTTACATGTCTTCAATAAATGACATTTTATTATGAACTCAGAGCCTCTGAAGTTTCTGTAGCCCAAAGCTCCTCTCTCCGTGGATGGGGACCCCTGCATGTGGTCTCTTACCCACAGTTTCCCTATCTTAGCTCCTTTCTGCCCTGTCCTCATGGAACAGGGAGCTAGGGAAGAGCTGTGCCTGGTCTCCTGCCAACTCTTTCCTGATTGGTCAGAACTAGCCTAGCAGCTTTGTGAGAGACTGGTATTGGTATTAGCATTTTATGGGAGATGAAGGAGGCCCAGAGAGATGAAGGTGTTTGTTAGTCACTAAAATTCCCCAGAGAGCTTGTGTGGTTAAGGAAAGACCGCATGCTGACTACAGAGCTGATAGGGCCCATCGTAAAGAAAATTGGGAGCTTCACATTCCAAAGTTGCTAAGAACTTCAAAACAGACAGCAGAAAATTGTACCAAGCACAGGGAGCTTCCACACGGCATCCTGAGCAACTCCGAGGGCCATAGACACTTGAAGTCAGTCCTGAGTAGCAACCTTGGATAAGAAACCGGAGGGAACAGGGAGGTCTGGAGGGCAGATGCAGACGCCAGCAGATGCCAGCATGCCGCGTAGGCATGGAGTGGTTTTGCTGCTCATGACACCAGAAGGAGATACTTGGGAGCCTGAGGAAGGTGTGAGCTGTGTCTTGTGACAACAAAGGTTGTCTTCATTGGACTTGAGAAATGCCCATCAGGTGGTGGGGGTAAGCAAACAGAAGCTGCCCTAGGGGGCACAGAGAAATTCCACTTTAGGAATGCACAAAAATCTCAAGGAAGGCTTGGGGCTGAGTCTGCCTAGGTCCCCACCTACTGGCTGAGGCTTTGGGGCTGCGGGCAGGTGTTAGAGAGAAGAGGGATATGCTGGCTTCTCTGCTGGTGCTCTGTGCATATTGAGGGTTCTGTTTTTTTGCGACAGGGTATTACTATGTGTGCGGACTTGGACTTCCAATTTTCCTGCCTCTACCTCCTGAGTAGCAGGATTACAGGTGCCCCCCCCCCTCCGCCACCATGTCTGATGTACTCTTGTTTTAGTCCAAGCATTGCAGCATTTATCTGCCTGATACTGGGGTTCCATCCGATATCCACTGGCTGGGGTTGCATAGCATAGGCTCCTGGAGTAGCCTGTGTGGTGGGAGTGGGGGTGGCTTAGCTCCTAAGCCTCCCCAGCAGTTGCCAGAGTGAGCCAGCATCTTTGACTCTGCTGTGGGGGGCTGCTCCTCATCACAGGCCGATGCAGCAGCAGCCTCCCTTGCAGGTCCCTTAGTTGCAAGGAGTCTAGTAAAGTTACTGGAGAACATGAATCTAGCCTTTAGCCTTTCCCTGGAACCGTGTGGGCAGTAACAAAAGAGATCTCTGCAGAGTTCAGGCACAGCAGTGACTTCCCTCAGGAAGCTCTGATTCCATCTTGACAACTATCTCCAGGGTCTCAGGACAGCTTCGGCTCATGACAGGTACATGATGGAGCATGTGTGCTGTTAAAAAAATATTTAAACACTAATTGAAATCAGAGTTTTCATGTGACACTTTGGATGTTTGGCTTCTCTAGAAAAAAGAAGGCTGGCTGTCGGTAGTGTGCCCACACCCACACAGTGTCAGGAGGTGTCTGCTTCACCTGGCTCCACTTTACCCATCCCGTTCCTCTCCTCACCCCATCCTGTGGCCTCGCTGCAGCCTGGGCTTTGTGAGCTCGAACATGTGTTTATGGTTCTGTTACAAAGACACCTGGTGTCTCCAGTGGGAGCCACTGGGCATGGATTAGTTTGGCTGTTCACAGCATGTGAAAGAGTCACCTAGGAGGCTGAGGAAGGTGTGGCTTCACAAGTCATATAGCATAGGCCTCATCTCTGAGCTCAGGTCACTGGCCCAGGGCTTCAGAGCCAACTGACTGTGATTAGTTTTAGAGCAGAACATTCATCTCCTTTTGGCTATGTGCTATGGGTGTAGATGCTCCAGTTGGTCTGGATTCAGAAATGGATTTTCTCCTTAGAAATGTCAGGCTGGGGGCTGGCAAGATGGCTCAGCTGACTTGAGTATTCACTCCTGAAGTTGTCTTCTGACCTTCATATTCACACAGTGGCACACACATGTGCACATGCACACACACACACACAAAAGAAAACTCAGGCTGGGCAAGGGACTCCACTTTTTGACTTTTTGTCAATACTCTAAGGGAATTCTAAGGAGATCTCTCTCTCTCTCTCTCTCTCCCCCCCTCCCTCCTCACTCCAAAATGAGCACTGCAAAAGATCTGTGTTGCACATCGTTGTCTCCCCAGCAGAGCCTCACAGGAGAAGAGACACTGGATACTAAGCATTTTGATAATTGCATCCTTGGTTTGGAGCCAGAAACCCCCTCTCCCTCCTCGGCACCTTGCCAGTTCAGAGAGGCGACCACAGGCTTCTGAGGCCCTGCTCCCACAGTGCTGCAGAAGCGAGTTATTTCAGTGTGTGTACGTGGGAAGGGTGGGAAGGCAGAAAGAAAAGTGAGAAAGTATATGTAAGCAAATATTTCAAAGAAAAAGAGGGGGAGCTCATCTTTAAACAGCTTCATAAAATAATGCGATCCTGCCAGAACCCCAAGTGAGCAGCAGGCTCCTGGCCCTTTGTAACCTGGCAGATACTAATTGCTAGTTTTGGTCTTGGTGCAGCCTGAGTGTCTTTGGGAAAATGATGCCAGTCCCAGCGCCCATCTCCTGCCTGGGAACAGCCACAGGGCATGGAAGCTGCACCTGGCTCAGCACAGAAACTTCCTCTGCTGTCTTTACCCAGAATTTAATAGATGGCGTCAATGCCAAAGCAGCCTTCAGTGTGTTTGGCTTTTAGAAGCAAAGAAACAATGATGGTAAGAAAGTGGGGTCAGGGGAGAAAAATGTAGTGAGTGGGGGAAGGGACTGGGGAGAAGGCTCTATCAGTAAAGTCAGTTTCACAAGCATGAGGTCTGAGCTAAGATCCCCAGCACCTGGTAGAAAACAGGATTTATGTACCTGTAATCCCAGCACTGTGGCATGGACTTAGAGCCTGCTGGTCAGTCAGTCTAGCCAAATCAGTGAACTCCAGGTTCAGTTAGAGGAGACTCTGCCTCACCAAATAAGGTGGGGAGCAATTGAGGAAGGCATATGACATCAACCTCTGACCTAACACACACTAGGTGCCTTAATGAGAGAGAGAGAGAGAGAGAGAGAGAGAGAGAGAGAGAGAGAAACCAGGAAAGAAAATAATGCAGTTAAGCTGGACATGGTGGTAGTAGTACACACCTTTAATCCTAGCACAGCACTTGGGTGGCATAGGCAACTGGATCTCTGTGGGATGGAAGCCAGGCTGGTCTATACATCAAGTTCCAGGCCAGTTGGGGCTACAGGGAGACCCAGTCTTAAAAAATAAAAGAAAGAAAACAACAAAAGAGAGTTAATTTTGATCTTTGGCATGCAGGAAAACCTACCAGATGAGCTTGTTGCTAGATGAACATTTTTTCTTCCCACAAACATACCCTTGTCCCCTCTACACAGCCCACTAATTTTAAAGTGGGCACTTGACCCCCTTCATGGATCACTTTTAAGAGCAGATCACGAAGGTGATTGATGAGATTCTGATAGAATACTGAATGAGCACCAAGGGATGACAGCATGGGGACAGGGCTGAGTCAGTCAGCTGCTGATCTGGGGAAGATGTCCATGAGTGACTCAAAACAAAAGACCACTTTCTGTGTTGAGTGTTTTGTAAGAAATTCACTTCTGATACTACCTTTGAGTCATTGTCCAGTCAAGAGAATACATATGTGATGGCTTTCCAACTTAAACATTTGTGTTTGTTTCTCTATTGGCTTGTGACCAGGTGTGTATAAGCACAACTCAGATACACATTTCAACATGGCAAAGCTCACTGGACAATGTGCTCACAGAAATCTGACAGTGTGTTAAAGACAGTTTTCCATGGTTAATTGAGAGTCAGAAGCATTAACACTAAGCACAGGACTTTGTTGCACTGTTGTTGTGACTATTTTCTAGTGTCTGTGAATGTGTCAATGAAGACAGTCTGTACGCTGCTGTTTCTGGAATGCTGTGGAACCTTACACACAGGACTGTAGCTAGCAAGAATGTTGGCTGTTCTTTACCTTATCCAGGTTACAATCCCCTTAACCGGGGTGGGGTGGGGGGCAATGAGATGGCTCACAGGTAAAGGGACTTGCTGCCAAGTCTGATGACCTGAGGTCAATCCAGATCCGCATGGTGGAAGGAGAGAAACCAAATCTTGCAAGTCATCCTCTGACTTCCACTCATGTACATCCATCCACACCTACCCACAGTAACTAAATCCCCCTAACCCTATTCCCCTGGTCCCCAGGTAAGATCCCTCGTTGCTAGCTGCTTTAGCTTCCTGTGGAGGAGGCCATCTGCCCATCTCAGGTACTGCTTCCTCCCAATTCTTCTCAGCTGAGGATGCAACCACCTTCCAAAGGGAGCTGGGTTTGGTCCAGATATGGTCTACCAAGCTTCCATCCAAGATCTTAGTATTTGGTTCCCATGACCTGGCAGCGTTTGTGATTTAGCACACTGACCCTGTTTTCTGGAATTGGTGCCTGTGAGTCCACCATGGGCCATCTTCCCAACCTGGGGGCCTCCAGGAGAGTATTGGTTTCCAGTTCCAGAATATCAAATGGTTGTTCCTGCCCCAGTAGATGACCACACACCCACTAATGCATATGGGTAGCACTAATTAGACTTGGGGTTACTAATAACAACAAAAAGAAGATGGAAAGTTGGAAGGGAGATGGCATGAGGGGCAGTAGGGAAAGCTGGAGGGAGAGAGTGGTGAATGGATATGAGCAATGTATATTGTATAAATGTGTGAAATTTTCAAAAAAAAAACTACTATAGAAAAAGAGAAAGTGAGCTGAGCACAAACACTGATCTCTCCTCTTCCTGACTGTGGATACAGTGTGATCAGTTGCTGCAAGTTCTTTTCACCTTGATTCCCCATTATTAGAATCAAGACTATCCTTGAACTGTAGCTAAATAAACCCTTTCTCCTATTAAAAAAAAAAAAAAGACCATCGGAAAGTCAAAAAGACACTGGTCATCTTTCTGAGTAGAAAAAGAATTCTCTTCCTAGCAACACTTCTAATTTATCTCTGTTGATTCTAAAATACAAAGTAAAAATAGAATGAGATAATATTTTAGCCTACTAAGTGTTTGTTTGTTTGTTTGGTTTTTTTTTTTTTTTTTGGACAATGTCTCCCTATAGTCCCAACTGGTTTGAAAAGCTATGTAGACTAGGCCGGCCTGGGTTGCACAGAGATCTGTTGCCTCTGTTTCCCTAATGCTGGGATGAAAGGCTGTGCTACCACATCCAGCCCAGTGATTCTATTTTCCACTGTTAGAAAGTTTTTTGTCTTCCACTTTGAACTGAATTGTTCTTTCTCTCCTTAAGCATGTTCCACACAGCTGGAAAGTGCATTGAATCTGGGAGAAATCAGCAAATCCATGCAGCTTTGTCAGAGAAAAGCACTTCCTGCCTGGACCTCCACACATTAGCTCTTTTGCCCTTTGTCTGAAAAAACCTAGGAAGCTCACTCTGTCTCTAGTTTTCACCTGGGCAGGAAAGACCTTGAGACTAAAGTGGTCACACTTTCAATCTGCCTAGTAAATCCTGTAATAACTCAGGGCAGAAAGGGAGAAGTTGATCCAGTGGTATTTGCCTATCATGGACAAAGCCCTGGGTTTCACCCAAGCTCTACAATAAATAAATAAAATAAGTAAGAAAAAAATCAATATAAGAGCATGGAAAATATCAGTGACTTAGAGTGAGAGACGATGCACACTGATCTCTGAAGGACGGGGAATGGGACTTCCCATTGAACTATGACAAGGGTAGTATCAGTCACTTCAAAGAGCAATTATTGACCATCTGCAAAGAAATAGATGCATCTGGGTTGTAATGGGCCGGGGAAATTTTTTCTCTCTGAAGTTTTGTGTTTCTGATGCCCAGGCGCCTGGTACATCTACACTGGCAGCAGATGCTGTTGACATCCTGCCTGAAGCTTTCTCCCACATAAGAAAATTGCTGGGCCAGAGGCTGGAAGGACCTGGACATGCAGAAAAGTGGGCAGTTACACCAACCAGTGAGGGATGAGGTGACCTGCATAACTGTCCTGGCAACTTCCTTCATGGTGAGATGGTCTCGGAGGCATGTTCTGCATAGTCCCTCCTCATGTGATCTCCAGAGGGAATGAGTCCACTCATTTTCCTCAAGGAAATTTCTGCCCCCTTTCTTGCTTTTTTTCTCTCCTCTTTCTTACTTTTCCCATTTATTTCTGTTTCCTGAAATGATATCCTAGAAAAAAGTGTTTTGTATCCAATTCCTTACATTGCATCTGTTTGAGGGAACCCAAATAAGATAACATTCATCTCAGGCTGGAGAGATGGCTCAGCAGTTAAGAGCCCATGATGCTCTTCCAGAGGAACCAAGTTCAATTCTCAGCATTCATATCAGGTGGCTCACAACTGTCTGTGACTCCAATTCCAGGGGATTCTACACCCAGGGAAATCTATGGGCACCTTCACTCATGTGCACATACCTATACACAGACACACAGACGCACAGACACACAGACACACACACACACACCCACACACACACACACACACAAGCATACTTTTAACTTTAAAAAGATAACATCCGTGCCGGGCGTGGTGGTGCACGCCTGTAGTCCCAGCACTTGGGAGGTAGAAGCAGGTGGATCTCTGTGAGTTCAAGGCCAGCCTGGTCTACATAGTGAGTTCCAGGACAGCTGGGGCTACAGGGAGACCCTGTCTCAAAAAGAAAAAAAAAAAAAAAAAAGATAACATCCATTTTTCCACTCACCTATCTATTCATCCATCCATTCATTCATTCATACTCATCCATCTACTCATCCACTCATTCAGCTACTTATCCACTCATCCATCTACTCATCTATCCATCCACTCATCCACTCACTCATCCTTCCATTCACTCATCCATCCATTCATACATCTACTCATCCATCTGTCCAATCATCCTTGTATCCACCTCTCTATTCATCCATCCACTCAGCCACCCACCAACCCATCCATCCATCCATCCATCCATTAACTCAGTCACCTACCCACCCATCAGCCTATCCATCCATTCATTCAGTCACCCACCCATCCATCCATTCATCCATATATCCATCATCCATCTATCCATCCATCCACTCATCCATCTAATGATGACACTACTTCTCAGCTACTGTGAAGAGGGATAACCCAGCAGGAACATATGAATGATTTTTTTTCTCTTCTTAGGGTTCTCTCAGTTTATGGAAACTAGGTACTTGTCATATGATGGGCAATGCTAGAACAGATAAAGCTATATATTGCTATAAGCTCACAGCAGAGAGCAAGTCCCTCAGCCTGCAGACTTCATCAAGTTACAGATAGACATTGTGCCTGTTGGTCTTGAGCACTTTGTGAGATTCCACTTTGGCTTTTGGTATATCAATTATACTTATTTTTTAAAAGTTTTAATCTTTAACCCAGTTTCCCAATTTATTTAAATTTTTTACTACATTTATTTATTTGTGTGTGTGTGTGTGTGTGTGTGTGTGTGTTTTCTTGAGTGCGTGTGCACTCATACATGCCACAGTTCAAGTATGACAGTCAGAGGACAACTTGCAAGAGTTGTTTCTCTCCTTCTACCACATGGATCCCAAGCATCAAACCCAGGTGGTCAGGCTTGCAGGGTAAGTGCCTTTACCTGCTGAACCACCTTGATGCCTCTCACAATATGCATTTATAGTATGAATACAGGATCACTTTAAAATAATGTTATACCACTTCACAGATAGTGTGGGGGAACCTTAGACTATAGTCATCCTTAAGTATCTGTGGGGGTTGGTACCCTCTGTAGGCACAAAAATCCATGGATGCTCCAGTCCCACCTGTGAAGTGGCATTAAATTTGCATATGCAACACACAGCCTCCAGCAATCTTTAAATCTTCTCTGGAGGACTTGTCATGTCTCCTCCAGCTAAATGCTGTGCATACAGTTGTTACACTGTATTGTTAGGGAGCATGGTAAGGAAAGCTGTGCATCTGCAGATGCAAGTTTTCCCCTAAACGTTTTCAGACCTTGGCTAGTTGAATGTGAGGATGTGAAACTCATAGATAAAGAGAGTCAGATATTTTCTCAATTGCCTTGCAACACTGCTGCCCTTCATTTCAGTAACAGCGACCTTTTAAAACATAAATCTGAACCAAAGTCGATGAGGAACTGAAGTGAGATAAAAATAAACTTGGAGTACTTCAAAGTCAGGAGGGCGAGAGCTGATGTGTGGTGTGTTGCTTGTAAAAATGGCTAAAAGGATTCTTTCCCTCCCTGCACTGTGCCCATTTGCAGTGTGTCTTTACACTTCCTGTGTGTGTGTGTGTGTGTGTGTGTATGTGTGTGTGTGTGCATGAATGTGTGCATGAATGTGTGCATGGCTATGGAGGTCAGTGAACAACCTTGAGTCTTGTTCCTCAGGCATCTTCTACTTTTTGTTTGAGACAGGATTTCTTATTGGTCTGGAACTTCCAAAAATGGGCTAGGCTGGAGAGTGAGTGCTGGAATTCCCTGGCTCTGCCTGCCATCTTGCCATTGCTGGGATTTCGGGCATGAGCTACCATGCTTGACTCTTTTGTTTGTATTTGTAGTTTGAGACAGGGCCTTCTCATAGCCCCAGCTGGCCTAGAACTCATTGGGTAGACTAGGCTGGCCTCCAAATTGCAGAGATCCCCCACCTCTGCCTCCTGAGAGCTGGGATTAAAGGCCTGTACCACTATACCTAGCCCATGCTTGGCTTTTTACGTATGCTATGTAGATCCAAACTCAGGTCCTTTTGCTTACCCAGGCAAGCATGTTATTGAACTGTCTCCTTGGCTCCACTACTTCTCACTGAGAGAGAGGTGCTCTGTATTTCTCCACTCCTGGAATATGGGACCAATGGGATATTCACCATTGTGCCACAAACAGGGACTTGGCAAGTGCATGTACACTGGGGTCTGGTCCTTATTTCCTGGCCTATAAGCCCATGTGTTACCCTGAGATAGGCATGGCTTTGTTCTGTTACAAAGAAACAAAGGACCCTTTACCTGGGCCTTGTGGTCTAGGATGCTTATACCTATTGCTCCTGCAGTACAGTTCCCTCTTCCGGCCGTGGGTCCCTCTGGTGCTGCGACTCAGTTCTGAGAGAGAGAGTCCTCATCCATCGCAGGCTTATTAGCCACTATGTCCGTCTTCTGGACCTTGCCAGCAGACAGCCCTCTATCCACTGGCCTTTTAATAGCATTAGGAAAACCCTGGCTCCAGCCACTCCTCCGGTCCTTCCTCTTCACGCACACTCACCAAGCCACCCATTTTATTAAGGAGCAGCCAAGATGCAGCACTCTCTCCACCCACCCCTACCCCCCCTTAGATAGGAAGGAAGCAGGAGCCAGAAGATTCATGACCAATGATTTGGAAGGCAGCAGACAGCCCAAAGAGGCAGCAAGATGTCCTTGGAATTAAAACCAGGGGGAAGTCAGTCTTCCGGGCCTGGTGCATGACAGCAGGCTCAGCCTCCATAGCTCCTGCTCCCAGTTCCAGCTCAGCTCATCGCTGTACGCCTTTGGCACCAGCAGCACATAGCCACCATATCGCTGTGTGTGAAAATTTAAGCAGCTTACCATCTCAGATCATTTTGAAATGCCTCCTCCTCTCCTTTCCTTTCTCCCCATTCCTCTAGTTCACTGAGGCAGAGGCTTACTCAGGCCCAGGCTCTGGAGACACCTTTAGGCTGGGTGTAGGCATTATTGACTGTGTTCTCAATCTGGGACAGTCTTTGTCTAGGTGCAATGCCTACCTTTCCATTTGAAGGGCACGGCCAACTGCTGCCTGAAGAATTTGGCAGTTTGCAATCCTGCCACCACCTAAAAGCCTTGCGCAATATACTCGAGGAGCAGCAAACAGTGGAAGGCGCAGAGGGCAAGGGGGCCTCATTCCCACCTCATCCACTCCAGCTATGATGTCAGAACCTCTGCACCCCATGGGTAGAAGATCTTGTTTCAGCTTGGCCTCATGCAAGTGATAGGTAACAGCAGTTAGGGATACCAGGTCTCCATTGACCAGGGTCAAAGTCAAGACTATGCAGGGACTCAGCTGAATAGCAGATGACCCTGTAAAGCCAGCCAGGAAGATGTGTGACATCAGAAACAGCCTGGGATTATCGGCTCTGTGGCTTTGGCCATGTTACTCTACCTTACTAAGACTCAGTGTTTGCATCTGTAAAATGCAGGACGCTATGAGGTTAAACAGATTTTAACAGTAAAGCAATTATCCCCTAAACACTCAGAAAAAAAAAAAGCTGAAGCAGTTGATACTGTTGTATCGAGTTTACTGAAAGCTTGCTGTTATTCCTGCTGGACATGCCAAAACTGAGCAGAGCCAGGGATGCAGGCCGAGGAGTCGTCAGAGACGCAGTCCAGGGAGCCAACTCAGGAATGGGCAGGGTGGGAGTCAGGCTGTGCTTTTCCAGGCTCTCTGTCTGGCTGGACCTGATTGTCCCCTCTATGACTCTCCTGCAGAATCTCAGCCCTGTAAAGTTCTGAATAGCTTTCCCCTGTTTCTCTCTGCATGTCCTTGGTAGGACCTGAACAGCCACATTTAACTATGGGAGGCCAGCAGTCTTCACCTCTTGTACCAAAGCTCAGCTGAAGATTGATGAATGACCTTGAGGTTGAAGATGACCCTTGGAAGTTCCTCACAGCATCTCTCTGTGTGCTGGTCTTTCCTTACAGTGTATGCCATCTCTTATGTTACTACTGGAGCTTTTGCCTTCTGAGCATAGCAGCTCCATCCACTGCACACAGCCTCCTAATAAAAATAAGTACATAAACCAAATCAAACAGCCATTCCCAGAATTGTTAAGGCAGGAGGAGACACAGGCTCCATTCATTAACAAAATCATTCCTGGTTATTATCTTTAATGCACAGACTGAATCTTTATTGCATTTTAATCTACTCCACTCACTCTTTGTGGGACAGGATTTGATTCAGAAATCAGGTCAACAATTTCAAGACTGCAATTTTGTTGACAGAGTACTTGATTTTAAAATAAGCACCTGTGTTCTTGTTGTATAAGGAATGTCTATTCCAGACAGACCAAAGGATAGACCGAAGAACGGATTCCACCTGAGTCTAGCTTGGTGAGTCAATGAGTTTTTTAGGGTCACCAGAAAGCCCAGCTCAGCATGGGTGACCACTCAGGAAAGGTGTGTCCTTGGTGCTGGAGAAGGCAGTAGAGAAAGCCCCCCACAGCCTAAGGTAAGTGATCACTGGAAGTGGCAGCTGTCATGCCGGAACCCTGCCCTGAGTTGCAGTGAGCTCAGATGGGCATCAGCAGTGTCTGCTTCCAGGGTGAGCCTGCTGTGTGGGGGCGGGGCTGCAGAAGGCAGGAGAACAGTGCTTCATTACCCAGAACAGTTGGGGATGCATCCCTCAGTCCCCATGTAATCCCCATGAACCATGGTCAGCATCCTCACTGTCAGGTGAGCTGGGGTTGGCTGTGGCAGAGGAGGACAGCCAGACCTGACATCCACTTCTCCCTTCTTCCTCAATAACAGATTTCTAGTTGGGTTGAAGTCACAAGAAAGCATTACATTTCCCGGGCTATCCTAAAGATGGGTGTGGCCATGGGGTTCAGGTCAGGCCAAGAGAATGTAACTGGAACAATGGCATACCAATTTCCAGAATCTTTTAAAAATTGTATTTAATATTCATATGTGCATATAATGTGTTTTGAGCAAATCTACTCCCATTCCTTCCTCTCCAATTCTTCCTCTATCAAGGCAACTTATAGAAGGGTGTTTGTTTGGTTTACAGCTCCAGAGGGATAAGAGTCCATCATGTCAGGGAGGGCTGGCAGGAGGCAGCCAGAGCAAAAAGCCAAGCACTCACACCTTCAAGTCACAGAGGAAGCAGGGAGAGAAACTGGAAGTGAAGCAAGGTGGTGGGTCATCAAAGCCCGCCCCTAGAAGGGATCTAAGTACCATCAAATTACATTACATGAAAATTGCAAAGATTCAATTTTAAAAAGCCTATCCCTAGTGACCTCCTCCAGCAAGGTCACACCTAAACCTCCACAAACATCACCACCACCTGGGGACCAAGTGTTCAGATACATGAGCCTATGAGGGACACGTCTCATTCAAATAACTATACTCCCCCCAACACACACACACACACACATACACTTTTCCTTCCCAATTTCATGTATTCTCTCTATGTGCATGGATCTGGGATCATAGAGCATGGGCAGCTCCCTCAGCGCCCAAATCCCTGAAGAAAATGGCTCTCCCATCCTCAGGGGCCATCAGTCGAAACGTCTTTTAAACTAGCTGGTGTGTCCTGTTTGCCCTTTCCCTTTTCCTGGTTTCTTTCCATGTCTAGAGACTGCAATGGAGTATGAGAGTTACCAGTTTAGACCACAAAGTCAGGATCAGGCTGGATGGCTCTGCAGGAATGAAGAGAGAACTCAGCTCATGTCTTACTTTACCAAGTCATTTTGAGTCTCTTGTGATTCAAGGCTAGTTTAATCCTGATGGATGTGGTCCCTCAATGTTCTCATTTTGTTTTCTCTACTAAATTCAATACTTATTTTCTTTAAAAGTAGGTGAGGCGGCCCCATATGATGGCTCAGTGGGTAAAGGTACCTGCTAGCAAGCCTGAGGACCTGGGTTCGATCTCTGGGACCCACATGATGGAAGGAGAGAGATGACTCCCACAAGTTGCCCTCTGGCCACCACATGTGTCCTGTGGTGAGCACAGGTACAAATACACACAATAAATAAATAAAATTAGCTAGGAAAGGACCAGAATTCTTGGTAATCTCCCCTGAAGTTCATATACAGCCATGGGATGGTCTCCACAAGTAGACAGCTAACCCCTCTGATGCCTTTCCATCTTTTACTTATTTTACTTTTAACTATATGTCTGTGTATGTGTCTGCATATGTGCACATGAGCATAGTGCCCATAGAGGCCAGAATAGGGCATCAGATCCCCTGGAGCTGGAGTTACAGACCATTGTGAGTTGCCAGATGTGGGTGTTGTGAACCGAATTCCAGTCTCCTGCAAGAGCAAGACAGCTTTCAACCTCTGAGCCATCTTTTAGAAAAGCCTCACTTAGAAAAGTTGAAGTGATAAGTTTCATGTTATGCATATTTGACAACAAAAAGAGAAAGAAAAGGTCATTGGGTAAGTATGTGTATAATATCTACTTTCACTTTGCATACAAAGCCCTAGTGTTTGGTTACTATGGTTTCTTCCCAGAGCATTAATCAGCTATGTTGAATCCAGAAGGGCTACTTGGTGACAGCAATGTGAGCATCACATCATCTCAGGACTCTGAGCTGACAGTTTGCCGTAGTGATGAGAACAGGAGATAGGAAGTGATGGGGTTGGGACCCCAAAGGAGCAGTTCTGGGAATGCCCTTGCAGGAGGCCAGGAGCACCAGGAGAGAGGTCTGTTTGCTTATTATCCCCTAAGTGAGCATCTCAGGTGATTCTGTGACTGAACTCCAAAGGTGACACCTGGACACCTGGTTGGGCCAACTGGACTGACCAGCTCATCCCCTCCCCATACCTCACCCCAGTTCCTGTTGTAAGTCCTTTAAAAAGCCCAGCAGTTCCATAACACCCTACTGACCCTCCTGCTGTACAGTCCCCCATCTATGAATCTATAAGAAACTTCTCTCTAAAATTTACCCTCTGTGACCCCATGAATTTCATTTTTCAAATTCACAAAACAAGAACCCAAAAGCCACTGGCTCGGGGTGGGTTTGTGGCTGTTAAGTTTCCAGCACCCTAACTCCCCAAGCAAGCTCTCCAAAAGCCAAGGAAGGCTCTGTCATTCTCAAAGACACCCCAATATTCCCATATTAATAGGAGGTGTTTTGAGGTGTGGGAGGGCAATGGTGCCTTGGGTCTCTCATGTCTCATCCACCATTTATTTTGTTAAAGATTCACCTTCTTGGAAGAAAAGAAGATAGAAGGATGATGAGGAGGACTGTGAAGGTCACCTGAGTATTCTGGGTAGCAAAAGGCTCATTAAAAAACTGAAAGGAGGAGGAGGAGGAAGAGGAGGCAGAGGAGGAGGGGGAGGAGGCAGAGGCAGAGGCAGAGGCAGAAGAGGGAAAGGCCCTTTAATGGATGTGCAAAGTACACATCAGCCAGAAACATGGGAAACAAACACATTTGAAGTAAGCTGAAAAATCAAGGGGAACTGGTGCTTAGCAATCTTATTTGTGGTTTTTCAAACTTAGATCAAGAACAATAGAAAATTGTTCCAGATGTTTGCTGAGACTTGGGATGGAGCCAGATGCATGTTCACAGCACAGTCTGAGAAGGGGAGAGGGAGAGGGAAAGGGAGGAGGGAACTGAGCACAGTGAGAGGGTGGCATCGCTCCATGTGCCTGTTTCACTGAGAAACTACATGCAATATAGGACTCAGAACTGGTAAACCTGAGTGTTTGGGGGACCTGAGTCTGTATTCTCAGTTAAGGATCGAGGCTTAAATTAGTCCCTGGTTGAACACTCCTGCCTTGGAGACCCAGGGCTAGAGAGACCCCTGTGACTATCAGATTCTTCCACTGGGTTCCTTAGGCAATTCTTTATAGTTTGGCATTGTTTTCCAAATTGAAAGTCTTGTCATGCTAATTTATTTACAATCTAACTGAGCCTGGAAATGCACGTCTTTTTCTTTTCTTTCCAGCAAATTGCAGTGCTGCTGACTGCTGGAGCTTACATGGGAATGTGGTGGGTGAGAGTTCACTAATCACAGAGACATGAAGTCACACAGGTCCCTGGTCCTGCTGTGTCAGAACTTACCTGCATGTAGAAATACCATGTGTGATTTTACTGGGACTCCTTCCAGGTAGGTTTCACTTTAAAAACCATCCAAAAATTAGTCCCAGGCTGGGGAGATACGGCTCAGTCAGTAAAGTGCTTGCTATATAAGCATGAAGACCTGAGTTCAGATTCTCAGAACCCACGTAAATGGATGGGCTTGGTGGTACGGAACCTAAAATACTAGCCCTGGGGAGGTGGAAACAGAAGGATCCCTGGGGATCTGGTCAGTCAGACTGACTGAACGGGCAAGTTCTGACCAATGAGAGAACCTGTCTCAAAAAACAGAAAACGTACAAACAAGAAACCAAACCAAAGTTAACAGCTCCTGAGGAACAACACTTGAGGTTGACCTGTGGCCTCCATATACACATATACCCCCTCAAACACACATATACATATATACACATGCACTCACACAAATAGCTCAAAATAAAAACAACAAAAAACTACCCCCAAGGACTATAGAGACCCAACTGGCTGGTCATTAAAATTATTCGTAACTAAAATGTCAACTGGAAAGATCCTCATGGATACACTTCTTGAGATCTCAGAGTGGCAGCCTTGTACTCAGGGCTGACAAAGGAAGGAAGACTCCAGCTTTTAGAGCACTCATTCTGGTGGGGCTGACAAGCTAGAAGCAGTCATCACCATAGAACTTGTCATATGCTAGCTCAGAAGTTGTACATGGTGCATAGGAACCCAGGAACATTAGAAGAGTGTTTGCTTGTGTGCATGTGTGTACTAGTGTAGATACATTGTACATACATGCTTTAACAAAATGCCTGAGACTGGATACATTGTAAAGAGAAGAGGTTTATTTAGCTCATAGTTTCAGAGGTCCAACAGCATGATGCTGGTTTCTGCTAAACCTAGTGAGGGCCTCATAGCTACATCAAACATGGCTGATGGCATCCTGGTGACCCTATAGGCAAACAGGAGAGCTCTCACAGTAAGACAGGAAGCCAGAGAGTCACAGGCCAGCCTTTCTCCTTGTATAGCAACTTGCTACTTAGGAACTAACTAGGGTCACTAGAGAAATATAACAATCATTTGTGAGGCCTCTGGGAGGAGGCCCCACCTCTTAAAGGGCCCATCAGCTCTTAGCATTGCCACAGTGAGGACCAAGCCTGAAGCATAGGATCCTTGCGGATGCTCAAACAATGTTCAAACTGCATGTATGTGTTTGTGTGTGTGTGTGTGTGTGTGTGTGTGTGTGTGTGTGGAGAGAGAGAGAGACAGAGACAGAGACAGACAGAGACAGAGACAGATATAGAGAGAGTCACACATACACATCCTGATTCAGGCCCAAAGTAGTTTTCTGTGAAGGAGAGTTTGAAATAAAAACAAGCTCAGCAGTATTCGTCCCCTCTCTTCACGTCTGCCCTGATTTCTTCTCGTCTCTTCCTGGGTTTCCTCCTCTGCACAGTTCAGTCTAACCCATCATCAGGGGCAGAGCAAAGGGGACATCCACACCAGGGAGGCCTGGACAGTCCAAACAGGGTGTCACAGCCCAGGCTGCTGGAACTGTCTGCAAAGGGCAGTAGTCAGGACACCTGGCACAGGTATAACTGTAATAATTCAATTGTAAACCTAAAAATTTACAGCCACTTTTGAAAGAGATGCATCTTAGCTCTGGAAATTTTTATTGAAAATGTCAATGCTGTTGTAATGAAATGCTTCTTCTAAGTATGTGGTTATTAAATAATTAACTAAAAAAAAAAAAAAATCTTCCTCCCTTCTGCAGGAAGCAGAAGCCCCCCCCTTTAAAAGACCCCAGCTCATGACCCAGGGCAGACATTTTCCCTGCCTGGAAGGGACTCTGTCCCATGTGTTCCTTTGCTAATAAACTCTGCTTTCTCCTGATCAACCCTATTCATCATATGGCTACTTTTTATTTATCAATTACTATTCGAATTTATTACTATTTTTGTGTTGAACATCAACAATGCAAGTTTCAGAGCCTACCTAAGATTCTAAACCTTTAGATACTTTAGATACTAAGAAAAAGGATGTTCTCTTATATAGCCCCAATTCAAGTATAAAATTTAAGAAATTTAACATTTCTGCAACACTGTTATCTGACATTGAGCCCATATTCATTCAGAATTTGCTACTGCTGGGCTTCCATCTTAACTGCAGGGTTTGTCACTCTGGTCCTGATGCCCTGGCACTTGGACATCAAGCTGAGAGCCATTTGGTTTGCTCAAGGTCTTATGGGATCAGTGTGGACCAGGGTCTTGTCTTACTGGTTCCAGATGGCAGGGGGACAGGTAGTTGTTGCCAGAAAAAGAAAAAAAAAAAGTCTTTTGCTATGTTTGAATAGAGAATACCCCATCTGGTGGGCTGTTTTTGGAGGTTGTAGAACTGGTAGGAGCTGAGGCTCATGGGAGGAAATGGGTCACTGAGGGGAGGATCCCTGAAGTTATATTATCCACGTGCCCTTCTTGTTGTTCTCTCTACTTTCTGTCTGCTAAGAAGCAAAGATCCCACTCTGCCATAGGCTCAGCTTTAGCCTCCTCCATGTTCTGCCCAAATGCCTGGGGCCAAACCATGGAATAAACCCTCTGAAACTGTGGACGCAAATAAAATTTTCTCTCCATACGTTGCTTTCTTGGGCATTCTGGTCACCGTGAAGGTAAAAGTGACCAGCACAACTTCTGGTGCCTGATGTGAGACTTGAGCACTTAGAAAAGCCATAGACCTCCGTAGAAGCCCTGGTGGGGTCGAGCCCAAATAGCTGGGAAAGATTCTCTTCTGTGGCATCACACTGTGGCTTGCCTTCTCTGTGATGGAGTGAGTTTCAGAGGTGTCCCAGGGTTACATGTCCTCCAGTCTGCCCCAGGTTCCTCTGGCTTTGAAATCAGAAACCCATGTTGCCCAACCCTCTCTCCTAGCTAGGCAGGAGGGTACCATCTGTCCCTAGCTAGGCCATAAGGACCACCATGCCCACACTGTAAGGGTAAGTTTAGTATATATGGATATAAGATTGTGTCCATAAAATCCTGGAACACACTGCATTCCATAAAAAAGAAAGATGAAAAAAATTGATTTTTTAAAGTAAAAATTTATTTTTAAAAATGAATATAATGAAACTTTAACCTGACCGTATGTACGTGTGTGTATATGCACATGGCCATATGTTAACTACAAGGACACTTTGTGATTTTTGCCTCTGTGCCAACATCACAGAGAATTTATATAAACCCAAATGGCTATAATATCACCACCTGCGATCATGGGGTAAGTATAGACCGATGGTCTGTCATGACCAAACACCTTCATGTGGCATATGATTACACATGTATGTTCATGTAAAAATAACAAGATCTATATTCATATATGCATGATCAATGTACATCCACCTGGCAACTAATGAGTGGGTCTGTCATCTACTTATAGTGTGATTTTTTGACTCTTTCTGCATACTGTGGAGACATAGGAAGGAGAAATCACAAACACTGCCAATTGGCTAACCTTCTACCACACACCAGTCTCCAGTAAAGAGGAGGAAGTTTCTGAATACTTTACCATAGGATCTGAATACTTTATACTACATAAGCTATAGAGGTATAGAGGGTCTCTTGTGTCCAGAGGACCCCATGACACAGTGTGGTTAATTGGGTACAAGCAGGATCCTCTCCGAGGCTGCTGGGAAGGATTTGATTTTCCTGCTGAAAGGAGAGATGTCTGCTGCTTTCGTGGTCCCTTTCTTCCTTGTCCTTGGAAGATGTGATGCCCGGAGCTGTGGAAGCTCCATGTTGTGCTTGTGAAGAAAACTTTTCAAACCAAGGAGAAAGGTGGGCCAGCTAAGGCTGGCAGAGCAGGAAGACAGATGCTGGCTGAGAAGTGGCCTTGTTGAATAGCTGACTATTCTAGCCACCCACCTCTCCCTGATCTCAGTATGTAGGAAGTTAATTATATCCATGGCATAATAAGCACCATATTTTTGGTCTTTGTCTTGTTGCTGGGCACAGTTTCTGAAATCTCTGTCCAAAATCAGAGAATCCTTTGTATGCTAATGAGACCACTGGTGGCCTGGGGCCTCCCGGGCAGCTCTAAAATGAGAGCTGGTTATGGAATCTAAAGGAAGCCACAAGGGATGATTAGCTTTTCAGTGCCATCCCCTGACCATCACCTGAGGGCAGAGGGCTGGAGAGTGAGCCAATCACTATGGCCAGTTCAATCAATCATCCACACAGTAAAACCCACACAGAAGCCCCTGGACAGTGGGGTCTAGGACTTCCAGGTTGCTGTACACATTGTGCTGTGAGGAGGGCAAGATACCCACAGGGGCTTGAGGGGCTGAGGCTGGATGACCTTGAACTCCTGATCCTGTTTGCTGGGATGATAGGTGTGTGTGTGTGTGTGTGTGTGTGTGTGTCTCTGTGTGTGTATGTGACTGTCAGTGTATTTGTGTGTATGTGTGTATGCGTGTACGTATGTGTTTTGTGTGAATGTGTATATGCATGTGTATGTGTATATAGGGGATGTGCATGTATGTGTGTATTTCTACATGTGTATATTTGTGTGCAAGTGTGGGCTTCTGTTTGTGTGTATGTATGCAGGGGAGTAGACAAAAATATGTCCCATACCAAGGATGGGGTGCACAAAGGCATTGAAGTTCTCAAAACCATAGCAGAAGCTGGATGACTACAGAGAAATCACTTAAAAAGTCAACAGAAAACATTTTAAACCAATGAATCTATATTTTGAAGTTATTAATCAAGCTTGAAAGCAAGTATTTTTAGATGGATGCACTGCCTAAATAATTGCTTCTTCAGTAGCCATAACTTAGAAGCTAAGGAAAGGAGAAAGGAGGGAAAGGAGGAGAAAGGAAAAGAAGATAGATCCAGTGAGCTAGAGGCACCAATTGGAGGAGCCCTGGAAGGAGACCTGGGTAGAGTCCACACTCAGCCTAGAATAACAGAGATCAAACAGCTGTGAGGAGAGATCTTGAGGAAGTCAACAGAGCAGATGGAACCTCTGTCCTACTTTGCCACTTAGTAAACATTATTCTTAGGTGTTTTCTAGATCCACTGGAAGATGTGGAGGAAGGATATAGAGAAAAGTGAGGCAGTGATCAACTCCAGGAAGAACAAAAACTTACACAAGAGATGAAAAGATGCACTTACTTCTCTGTCTCAAGAGATCAATATTTACAGTCATAATAAGGAAATCACTGACTGTATAGAAATGCAGTCACTGTAATTGCTGAAGTAGCAGATGAAGAGAATAGAGGAACCGGGAGAGGGGTGGGAGAGGAGTTGTAAGAGCATTACTCTCGTCTTGCCTGATGGGAAGTCAATAGAGCTTTTCTTTTTCTTTCTTTCTTTCTTTTTTTTTTTGAAGTTGCTCTTCTGTTTTACTCTGTCATTTTCTTTTTTAAAAATGAGTTTTTGTGCATTTCATATAATATATCTTAATCAAATTTAGACTCCCTCCCCCATCTGCATGTCCCCCTCACACACACACTGGTCATGGATTCTGTCATATATGTTAAGTACTTTCCAATCAAGCATTTGTACCTAGATGTCCCTCACTTCATGTTCATCCAGTAGAGTCTAGTCAGCTTATCTAGAGTCACTCCCTTAAAGATCTACTCTCCCTCACCCAACAGTAATCAACTGTCAATTGTTCTTTGGCAAGGGTTGGGGCCTGCTGCCTATTTCCCTCATTCTATGCTGGATTTTTGTCTTACTGAGTCAGCACGGGTCTTGTGCATGCTGCCACCATTGTTGCAAGTTCATATGAGCAAGTTCCCAGTGACCCGAAAGCCTCTGTTTCCTTATGTTCATACACCAACCCTGGCCCTTCCAATCTTTCTGCCCCTTCTTCCACAAAGGTCCTTAAACCCATGGATGGGTGAGGTTTAACACAGGAGTCCTATCCAGGGACAGGCACTCTACAGATCCTTGTTCTCTAAAACTTAGCCAGTTGTGGCCTTCTGTGTGCATCACACTTTGCTGTATAAGGAGGCTTCACTGTTGAGAACTGAAGGATATATTAGCTGTATTCTCTCTACCCCTTGTTCCACTATGTTCCGTGAGCCTTAGGTGTAGAGAGTGGCAGATGTGCCACTTAGGGCTGGGCATCTCACAGACACTTATTCTCTGTGTGTGACCAGTTGTGGAATTCTGTAATAGCCTCCATTTTTGCAAATAAACGCTTCTTTGATGAGTGGTGTTACTTGTCTGTAACATAAGGATCCATATTTAGCATACAGTAAGAAGTTTCATTTGTCTAGAGATATGACAGAGATAGGGTTTTCTCTAGGATCTATGAACTACCCAGGTATGTGTATTTGTCTATATTTACAGTGCCACATGAGTTCCCTCCCATTGAGGGGGTCTTAGGTTCAATTAGATAGATGTTGGTTACCCCCTAGATAAAAGAGCCACTTCTGCCCTCTGCTTCCCTGGGCTGCACAACCTGCCAGCCTCTTTCCTGGACACTGGGGCTGACCTCTCCACTGGGAGCCACCACTGCTTCCTGATCCCTTGCATCCAGACGAACCCAATTCCTTCTCCTCGTCGCCAGGAGCCTTCTGGGCCTGGTCCTGCCCTCACCTCCCTCTGCTTCTCTGGGCTGCACAACCTCTTTCCTGGACACTGGTGCTGACCTCTCGGCTTCCTGATCCTTTGCATCAATACCAACCCAGTTCCTCCTTGCAGTCCTCAGGAGCCCTCGGGGCCTCTTCTTGCCCCCATCTCCCTTTGCATCTCTGGGTGGCATGGCCACCAGCTGCCCGAGACAAGCATCTTTCCTGGTTCCTGCTCCCAGGCCAGTCCAACCCCCAAATTCCTGAGGACAACATCTTTCTTGGAGGGGTCCAGATATTAGGAGAAAGTCTGAGAGCATCCGATCCTCATCTGACATGGGCCTCTGTGGGAAACTCTGAGGACAAAACAATCTGGCCACTCCAATATAAAATCAAAACACAGAACTGGAAGCTTAGATGAACCAGCTTTTTGTGACCAAAAAGTAAACCACAAAGGCATATAAAGCTTACAAAAAGAAGCAGACCTAAACTTGAAGGCTTGAGTCTCACACAAGAATCAGAAACTACAAAAGAAATTCACGTGTCAAAATCACAGAGGAAAAATAATAACATGAAAAACCAAAATAACATATCCCCACCAAATACCGATAGTCCTCTAGAGGAGTACAATGAGAAACCCCTAGAGACAATGCAGGACATGGAACTCAAAAGAACATGATAAAAGAATTCAGTGAATTTAAAGAACACACAAACAAAGAAATCAAAGAACTGAGGGAAGATAGGGATAAACTTTTGAATGAATTCAGAAAAGACCTAGAAATATTGAAGACTAATCAGGCTGAAATGAAGAAGGAGGTGAAACATTCAGTAAGCCAATAAGAAACGACAGGAGAACGTCTCACCAATAGGATGAATGAAATGGAAAACAAAATATCAAGACTGGAAGACAAAGTGGATAAACTAGACCACTCAAGCAAAGATTATGAAAAATTTAAGAAATCACAAGAATGGAATATGCAAGAATTGTGTGACACCATAAAAAGACCAAACTTACAAATCATAGGCCTACAAGAAGGAGAAGAATCCCAAGATAATGGCATGGACCAGATCCTCAATAGATTGTAGAAGAAAATTTCCCCAAATTAAAGAAAGACATGCCCATACAAATACAAGAAGCATATAGAACACCAAACAGACAGGACCAGAAAAGAAACTCTCTAAATCATAGTAAAAACACTAAATGTACAGAACAGAGAGACAATATTGAAAGCTGCAAAAGAAAAACAACAAGTCACATATAAAGGAAAACCCATTAGGATTACAGCTAACTTTTCAGTGCAAACTATGAAAGCCAGAAGAGCCTGGACCAAAATATTCCCAGTTTCAAATGACCACAGATGCCAACCCAGACTACTATGCCCAGCCAAAATATCTATTATAGTCAAAGGGGAAAGAAAAATCTTCCATGACATAAATAGGCTGAAGGAATTCATGTCCACAAAACCAGCCCTTCAGATAGTCCTGGAAGCAATACAAAGATCTGAAGAAAGGAATGACTATACCCAAGGGGTTGTGGAAAAAAATTCAATGAAGGCATAACAATGGAAAAGTACAGCTATATCAGAATGTAAACAGAAATAAAAATGACAGGATTTAATACTCATCTTTCATTTATAACTTTAAATATTAATGGACTGAACTCCCCAGTCAAAAGACACAGACTATATGAATGGATTAAGAAACAAAACCCATCTTTTTGTTG
>NW_008352479.1:3975807-3976655 GCF_000622305.1 Nannospalax galili | reverse complement strand
CAACTTCATAAAAACAATACTACAGGACTTTAAGACCCAGATTAATCCCAACCTATTAATAGTAGGTGCCTTCAATACACAACTGTCGCCATTAGATAGGTCATCAGGATAGAGAATTAACAGAGAAACATGTGAATTAAACAATACCATATATCAAATGGACCTAAGAGACATCTATCGAATATTCCACCCAAGCACCAAAGGACATACTTTCTATTCAGTGCCCCAATGGAACCGTCTCCAAAATTGACCATATATTGGGGCACAAAACAAACCTTAACAAATATGAAAAGATTGAAATAATTCCATGCTACAATGCATGGACCACAATGCAATAAAGCTTAAAATCAACACTGGAAGAAGCCCTAATCACCACATGAACACATGGAGATTAAACAACACACTCCTGAATGATGAATGGGTCAAAAGAGAAATTAAGAAAGAAATAAAAGTATTCCTAGAACTAAATAAAAGGACAATATAACACAACGAAACCTCTGGGACATGCTGAGAGCTGTCCTTAGATGGAAGTTTATACCTCTAAGTGTGTACATTAAAAAATCAGAAAGAACACAAATAAATGACTTAACATTGCAACTCAAGACACTTGAGAAGCAACAGCAAACAAAACCCAAACCCAGCAGACAAGAAGAAATAACAAAAATCAGGGCAGAAATTAGTGGAATTGAAACAAAGAAAACAATACAAAGAATCAATGAATCCAAGAGCTAGTTTTTTGAAAAGACAAACAGGATTAACAGACCACTAGCCCAATTAACCAAAAGAAAGAAAGAGCACCTCCAAATCAACAAAATCAGAGATGAAAGGGGAAACATCACAACAGGCAC
>NW_008352479.1:3941100-3975256 GCF_000622305.1 Nannospalax galili | reverse complement strand
GAGGAAACATACCTCAACATAATTAAAGCCGTATATAACAAACTCACAGCCAACATCATTCTAAATGGAGAAAAACTGGAAGCATGCCCATTGAAATCAGGAACCAGACAAGGATGTCCACTATGCCCACTTCTCTTTAACATAGTGCTTGAAACTCTTGCAAGAGCAATAAGACAAGAGCAAGAATTTAAAGCAGTAATAATTGGAAAAGAAGAGATCAAATTATCCCTTTTTACAGATGATATGATATTATATCTAAGAGATGCCAAAAAATCCACCAGAAAATTACTAGAAATCATTAACATGTTCAGTAAAATGGCAGGTTACAAAATTAACCTACAAAAGTCTGTGGCCTTTCTATATACCAATAACAAGCAGAGAAAGAGCACTTGGAAACACTCCCCTTCACAATAGCTGCAAAAAAAAAAAAAAAATCTCGGAATAAACCTGACCAAAGACATTAAAGACTGCTACAATGAAAATTTTGAATCTTTAAAGAAAGAGATTGAAGAAGACATCAGAAGATGGAAGGACCTCCCATGCTCATGGATTGAAAGGATTAATATTGTGAAAATGACCATCCTACCAAGAGTCATATATAGATTCAATGCAATGACAAACAAAATCCCCATGACATTTTTCACAGAATTAGAAAAACACGTCCTAAGATTCATATGGAAACACAAAAGACCTCAGATAGCCAAAGCATCCTTGAGCACTAAGAGCAATGCCAGGGGGATTACTATACGAGATTTCAAGCTGTATTACAGAGCTATAGTCATAAAAACAACATGGTACTGGCACAAAAATAGTCCCATAGACCAATGGAACAAAATTGAAGACCGTAACTTGAGTACACGCAATTTCAGCCACTTGATATTTGACAAAGGTGTCAAGAATACACAACGGAGGAAAGACAGCATGTTCAGCAAATGGTGCTGGTAAAACTGGATCTCCACCTGTAGCAGAATGAAACTAAATCCCTATCTTTCATCTTGCACAAAAGTCAGTTCCAAATGGATCAAAGGCCTCAATGTAAAGCCTGAAACTCTGAAACTGTTAGAAGAAAACATTGGCAGAAACCTACAAGATATAGGTGTAGGAAAGGATTTTCTAAGCCAGACATCAATTGCTCAGGAGACAATGTCAAGAATCAATAAATGGGACCTCATTAAACTACAAAGTTTCTGTACATCAAAGGAGGCAACCAGGGAAGTGAACAGAATACCCACAGAATGGGAGAAAATCTTCACCAGGGACACGTCTAACAGAGGTTTAACATCCAGAATATACAACAAACTTAAGAAACAGAGAATCAAGACAGGAAGTAACCCAATTAAAAGATGGGCTAAGGAACTGAACAGAGAGTTCTCAAAAGAAGAAATAAAGATGGCTAAGAAGCATCTTAAAAGATGTTCAGCATCACTAGTAATTAAGGGAATGCAAATTAAAACCAATTTAAGATTTCATCTTACCCCACTCAGACTAGCTAATATCAAGAGAACAAATGATACCAAATGTTGGAGAGGATGTGGGGAAAGGGGAACACTCATCCACTGCTGGTGGGACTGCAAACTTGTTCAACCCCTATGGAAAACAATATGGAGAACTCTTAAAAAACTACAATTGAACCTACCATTTGACCCAGTTATACCACTCCTTGGCATATACCCAAAGAACTCGTCCTATTGCAGAGACACTTGTACATCCATGTTTGTTGCTGCTCTTTTCAAAATAGCTAAGAGATGGAAGCAACCTAAGTGTCCCTCAGCTGTCAGTGAATAATGAAAATGTGGTTCGTTTATACAATGGAGTTTTACTCAGCAGTAAGGAAAGGTGAAATCATGAAATTTTCAGGTAAGTGGATGGAACTAGAAACTGTTATACTAAGTGAAGTAACACAGACTCAGAAAAAAATCGACATATGTTCTCCCTCATATGTGGATCCTAGAACCAAATCCTTGATAAATGAGTATCCAGACACAACTACAGGAACCAGGATAATGGAAAGGAACCAGGGAGGTAAGGAAAAGAAAGAACCTGAAAGAGAAGAACAGTAGGAAACAGGCCTTAATAAGGGGGATATGGATAAAAATTGGGTTAGTTTACGGGAGGGGGTGGGGGGAGGGAACGGTATACAAGGAACCTAGGGGATAAAGGGAAAAAAGGAGCTCAAGAGAGTTAGGACCATAAGAGAAGGATATTAAGGGAGAAAGGGGGGAAATGGGGGCACTTTTATTGGGGAAACCATGATGGAGGCATTAGACAATGCGAGAGATAAATAATGCTTAGCTAGTTTTAAAAACCAGAGGGAACCATATTAGTCCAACAACCTAGTGATCAATTATACATATCAGATCAAGAAATATATGTCTAGGCAAGGTTTATCTGAGAATAATTGGTCTGTGCCCAAGATTTATCTACATGACACACAGTAATTAAAAGTGTGGAACTAACTGGTGGATGGAACAGACTGGTGGATCTAACCTTCTTGGATGTTTAACAGACATACTTTGAGGCCTATACTAATTTGGTCAGAGAGACATAAAGGACAGTTTTTGCTCCTTGCCCTCCTAGGTCGACTAATTCCAGGTGACTATGAGCATCTCTCAAAATGTCCTGTAATTGTGGTGGGTCACCTGTCCTCTTGATCAAGGAGGCTGAAGAGATCCCACGAGATAGACTTGAACCAGTGTCCAGTCTACAAAGAAGAGGGTCAATACAAAGAAACATTTCCTCCATGCTTCCAAGTGAAGCCAGCCATGGTCTAGCAGGACCTTTGACTTACGTTCACATAGGCAGAACTGGTAAAAGAAAGGAGCCAGGGGCTCCTCCCAAACCCATGTGACCCCTGAGGAACAGATCGTTTAATACCTTAAGAGTAAAAATAAATTGGTTTATCTGGGCCAATTGTATGGCCTTAAACACCCAAAAGGAAAGTATAACCAAAGATTAAAGGGGCCAATATAATTTTTAAGAGACCATATGTATAGCTAAAGGCTACATAACAAGCAACAAAGCCAAATAGGAGCTACCTTCTTTTGAGTTGTTGGCCAGGGTGGCCCAAGGGACTCCCAGATAGTAACCTAGTATAGAATGGGGAAAATAACATAGCAGACCCCAATCTTATCTAAAGGAATATTGATAACCCATTGCTACTAGATGAGGAACAGCTGACCTTCCTAAAACAAAGACCTCTAGATAGGCTGACTGAATTCACCAGATGGACAAGTAGTGGGGAATGGCTGGGGGTGCCGACAATACAGCAGACTGTAGCAGGGATAATAGAGTATAAGGGCTCTAGTGGGTGGAGGGAGGATATTGGAGGGTGCCATCTGGGAAGTGGGTGTATATTTGAATAAGATGGTTTGGGGTGTTCTGTGTGATACACACACATACACACACACACACACACACAAAATCAACAAATTTAAAAAACGATTTTTATTTGGGGAGGAAGTATAAAAAGTTACATCATGTTAATTAGTAGAGATGATAAACATTGCCATTGAAATCTACCCGATGACTATAGATGTACACAGGTGCCAAGGATCTGAGTGCAACCGATTATGACTAGTAATAATCAGGTACATACAGATGAGAGACGCACGTGCCAACATCTCAGTGTTATTAGCAAAACAATGAGTCTTTCTGTAAGAAACAATGTCTTACAGGGCTTATACTGAAATCAATATTGTATAACTGTATTAATTCAACAGTGAACCTAAAAATTTTATAGCCACTTTTGAAAGAGATCTATCTTTCCTCTGGAAACGGTTATTATATTAAAGCTGTAGTGAAATGCTTCTTCTTGAAAAAAAAAGTGCCACTTCTGCACCAATAGAAATAGTCTGTTGAGCCGGCCCTCTGTGGTTATTAAGCTTTGGAACTGGGTTGGAAAATTGATTAATTTTTCTTCCTTAGCAGCCTGCATAGAATCCTTTAGAACTATGAGAGCTAATTTTCAGGAAGAAGGCGTCCAGGTTAGTTCCAGCTCCATTGCTCCAAGTCCTATGTCTAAAGTGCATCCTATCTTCAGCAATAGGGTCTTACCTTCAAGTTCTGGGAGATAATCGAGGCTATGGGAATAGCCTGTGTTATTTGGGGAGTCTCTTGGACTGCCCTGAAGAACAACTTGAAGGGAGTTTTTTCCTGTCTGGCACTGCATTCATTGTTATATAGCCTTCAGGAATACACATGCACTCATGTTCAGATAGTGTATGTATCTGAGGGTTTTTTTGTATATTGTATGTATTTAGGGTTTTTGAATTAATATATTTTCCACTGGCTTTTTACATCACCTGAGTTTTGTTTATCTCTCCTCTCTTTCTCTCCCTGTCTACCTCCCTCCTTCCTTCCCAGTTCAATTACTCCCATTTTCCCCTTGATGATACCTATCTCCTATTAACCCTCATCTCTTAAGTCTCTTCTTCCCCTTCACCCCATGCTTCTTTGTATGTCCTTCCCTCCTCTCATAACCCCATTTTCCCCATTTCCTCTTCGTAACATCTTTCTACTTTCCTCCTCCCTCAGGTTCTTTCTTTCCCTTTACCCCTGCGCTTCCTTTCCATTTTCTTGGCTCCTGCTGCTACATCAGGACACATACTCACATATAAGGACTCGGTACTAAGATTCACAAATGAGGGAGAACATATGTTGCTTGCTTTTCTGATTCTGCATTACTTCACTTAGTATCACAGTTTCTAGTTCCATCCATTTACCTGAAAATTTCATAACTTCATCTTACTCTATTGCTACATAGAACTCCTTATGTAAATGTACCACATTTTCATATCTATTCATCAGTTGAGGGATATTTAGGTTGTTTCCATTTCTTAGCTAATATGAAAAGAGCAGCAACAAACATGAATGTACAAGTATCTCTACAGAGTCCTTTGGCTATATGCCAGGGAGTGGTATAACCGGATCACATAGTAGATTTAGATTTAGTTTTTAAAGAGTTCTCCACAGTGCTTTCCATAGTGGCTGCATGAATTTGCATTCCCACCAGCAGTGAATGAACATTGCTCTTTCTCCACATCCTTGCCAGAATTTGCTGTCTTTTTTTCTCTTGATCTTAGCCAGTCTGACTGTGATAAGATGAAATCTTAAAATGGTTTTGATCTGCGTTTTTCTAATTAATAAGGATGTTGAGCACTTTTTAAAGTGTTTCTTAGTCATTTTATCTCTTCATTGTAGAACTCTGTTCAAGTCCTTAGGCCATCTTTTTATTGGGTCATTTATTTTTTCTTATTTGTGTTTTGAGTTCTTTATATATTCTGGACATTAATCCTCTCTCAGATTTGTAGCACATGAAGATTTTCTCTCACTCAGTGGGTTTCCTCTTCACTTCTTTGCTTGTCTCTTTTGCTGTAATAAGTTTTTCAGTTTAATAAGGTCATAGTTATTGATTGCTAATGCTAATGTCTGAGCAAATGATGTCTGATTTAGAAAGTCCTTTCCTACACCTATATCTTGTAGGGTACTGCCTTTGTTTTCTTCTAGCAGTTTCAGAATTTCAGGTTTCATATTGAGGACTTTGATCTATTTGGAGTTGATTTTTGTGCAAGGTGAAAGATATCCATCCAATTTCATTCTTCTACAGGTGGAGATCCAGGTTTGCCTTCACCATTTGTTGAAGATGCTATTTTTCCTCCATTGTGTGTTTTTGGCACCTTTGTCAAATATCAAATGGCTGAAACTACATGCACTAATGTTTGGGTTTCTATTGTGTTCCATTGATCAATGTGTTTGTTTTGGGGCCAGTACCATGCTGTTTTTATGACTATAGCTCTGTAATATAGTTTGAGATCTAGTATGGTGATGCCCCTGAGCCATGCTCTTTTTGCTCAAGATTGCTTTGTCTGTCTGGGGTCTTTTGTGATTCCATATGAATTTTAAGATTTTTTTCCTAGTTCTGTGAAGAATGTCATGACGTGTTTTGATTGGCATTGCATTGAATCTACAGATTGCTTTTGGTAGGATCTTCATTTTCACAATATTAATTCTACCAATTCAAAAGCACAGTAGGCCCTTTCATCTCCTGGTGTCATTCTCTTTAAAGATTAAAAATTTTTATTGTAGAGATCCTAATTGTCTTTGGTCAGGTTTATTCCTAGATATTTATTTTTTTGAGGCTATTGCAAATGGGAGGGTTTTCATGTACTCTTTCTTTGATTGTTTATTATTGGTATGTAGAAAGACTACTGATTTTTTAAATTTGATTTTGTAACCTGTCACTTTTCTGAAAGTGTTGATCATTCCTAGCAGTTTTCTGGTGGAATTTTCAGGATATCTTATATATGCTATCATATCGTCTGCGAACAGCGATAATTTGACCTCTTCTTTTCCAATTAGTACTCCTTTAATTTCCTTCTCTTGTCTTATTGCTCTAGCAACAGTTTTAAGCACTATATTGAAAAGGAGTGGAGATAGTGGACTGGTTCCTAATTTTAATGGGAATGCTTCCAGTTTTTCACCATTTAAAATGATGTTGACTGTGGATTCATTATATATAGCTTTAATTGTGTTCAGGTATGTTCCCTCCAGTACAATTACCTCTAGGTTATGAATGCATGTTGAATTTTGTCAAAGGCCTTTTCTACATCTATTGAGATAACCATGTGATTTTTGTCCATTTATATGTTTTATTATATTTATTGACTTACATATATTGAACCATCCCTGCATCTCTGGAATAAAGCTGACTTGATCATGGTGGATGATATTTTTGATGTGTGTCTATATGGGGTTTGTGAGCATTTTCTTGAGAATCTTTGAGTCTATGTTCTTTAAGGATATGTTCTTGTTGTGTTTTTACCTGGTTTTGGTATTAGAGTAATACTGGCTTCATAGAAGGAGTTTGGGAGTTCTCCCTCTGTTTCTATCTTTTTTAATAATTTAAGAAGTATTGGTCTTTGAATGCCTGGTAGAATTCTGCTGTGAATCCATCTGGGCCTGGGCTTTTTATAGTTGGAAGGTTTTGTATAGCTGTTTCAATTTCTTTATTTGTTATGAGTCTGCTTAAGTTGTTGATCTCGGTTTAACTTTGGTGGTTTTCATGCATTTAGAAATTCATCCACTTCTTTTAGATTTTCAAATTTAATTGAGTATGGATTTTAAAAGTGTTTCCTTATAATGTTCTGGATTTTTTTGGTGTCTGTTGTGATGTTTCCTCTTTCATCTCTGATTTCGTTAATTTGGATTTGCTCTTTCTTTCTTTAGGTTAACTGGGCTAAGGGTCTGTCTTTCTTGTTTAACTTTTCAAAGAGCCAGCTTTTAGATTCATTGATTCTTTATATTGTTTTCTTTGATTCTATTTCATTAATTTCTGCTCTGATTTTTATTTTTTCTTGTCTACTAGGTTTGGGTTCAGTTGTTCTTGCCTTTCCAGAGTCTTGATTTGAACTGTTAAGTCATTTATATGTGCATGTTCTGATTTGTTAATGTAGGCACTTAAAGCTATAAACCTTCTTCTTAGAACTTCTTTTAAAATGTTCTAGAAGTTTTGTTGTGTTATTATTTTCATTTAGAGGTTTCAGGAATACTTTTATTTCTTTCTTAATTGCTTCTTAGACTCATTCATCATTCAGGAGTGTGTTGTTTAATCTCCATGAGTTTGTGCAGTTACTGGAGCTTCTTCTGCTGTTGATTATAAGCTTTACTACATTGTGGTCTGATAGAATGTATGAGATTATTTCAATTCTTTTGTATTTGTTGAGGTTTGTTTTGTGCTCCAGTATGTGGTCAATTTTAGAGAAATTTTCATGGGCTGTTGAGTAGAAGGTATATTCTTTGGTGCTTGGGTGCAATATTCTGTAGCTGTCTATTAGGTCCATTTGATGTAAGATGTCATTTAATTCAAATGTCTTTCTTTTCATTCTTTGTCCAGTTGGCCTGTCTCTTGGAGATAGTGAGGTATTGAAGTCACCTACTGTTACTGAGTTGTGGTTAATCTGTGTTTTATAGTCCTGTAGTACTGTTTTTATGAAATTGGGTGCACCAGAGTTTGGTGCATGTATGTTCATGATTGTAATATCTTCTTGGTCAATTTTACCTTTGATTAGATGAAGTGACATTCTATTTCTCTTCTGATTTATTTTAATTTGAAGTCTATTTTGTCAGATGTTAGATTTGCAACACCTACTTGCTTCTTAGTGTCATGTGCTTGGAATATTTTTTCCATTCTTTTACCCTAAGGTAGTGTCTATCCTTGAAGGCAAAATGAGTGTCTCATTTTGTTTTGGGTTTTGTTTCTTAATGGGTTTGTTTCTTAATCCTTTCAAGATGGGTTTTGTTTCTTAATCCTTTCAACTAGCTTGCGTCTTTTGACTGGGGAGTTGAGGTCATTGATATTTAGAGTCATTACTGAAAAGTGTGTATTGGTTACTGTTATTTTAATTTGTTTGGTTCTTGATCCTATTTTGTGTTTCTGTAATTATACCTTCCTTTGTTTTCTTTCTGTAACCTCTTGGGTATACTCATTCTTCGAATTCTCTGTGGGGCTGGTTTGGTGGACATGAATTCTTTCAGCCTATTTATGTCATCGAAATTTTTCCATTCCCGTTTGACTATGATATATAGTTTTTCTGGGTAAAGTATTCTGGGTTGGCATCCATGTCATCTACAATTGGGAATGCTTTGGTCTAGGGTCTTCTGGCTTTCACAGTTTGCATTGAGATGCAGCTGTAATTCTTTGTATGTATGTTTTTTGTATGTATGTATGCTTTTCTCTAGAAGCTTTCAGTACCCTCTCTTTATTCTGGACATTTAGTGTTTTTACTACAATATGCTGTAGAGAGTTTCTGTTTTCGTCCTGTCTAATGGTGTTCTATGTGCTTCTTATATCTGTATAGGTATGTCTTTCCTTAGTTTAGGGAAGTTTTCTTCTATAATCTTGTTGAAGATCTGGTATACTATTGGCCTGAGACTCTTCTCCTTCCCATATGCCTATGGTGAGTAGATTTGGTCTTTTCATGGTGTCCCACATTTCCTGTGCATTCCAGTCCTGTGTGTTTTTATTTGTTTTTTTAACATGTATGAGATCAAGCATCCCTGGATGCTACAGGTGTCTAGCAGACAGATATAGTAAAGAAACAGCATTGTTCTGAGCAGGGGGAATGACAACATAGCCCTTAACAGCTGTACTATAGTTAATCCTGCTTTTAATTTTTTTTATAGTCTTTGCTTGAGGAGTCCAGTTCTTTAACTTTATTGTCCAGTCTTGATATTCTGTTTTCCATTTCATTCATTCTGCTTATGAGGCTTTCTCTTGTCATTTCAAATTGGCTTATTGAGTTTTTCAACTCTACATTTTGGCTTGGGTTTTATTCAATATTTCTATATCTTTTGTGAAATCGCTTTTCAAGTCCTGAATTATTTCATTCAGATTTTCTTGAGCATTGGTCACAAGTTTATACCTGTCCCCACTGAGTTCTTTGTCTGTGTTTTCTTTAAGTTCTTTGGTCATATTTATGATTGTTCTTGTAAATTCTGCTGTATGGGTTGCTTTGGGTGATTCTCATTATAGTGCATTTCTGTAGGATTTGCGGGTTTTGTTGGGGACATATTCTTTTTGCTTTTCATATTATTTGTGTATTTGCATTGCCATTTGGGCATATGGATGTCTTCTGTTGGTTGTGTGTCCAATAAGAAATTCTATTCTGCCTTTGTTTAGTTGAAGTTTGGTTCTGTTTATATTGTTGATGTAGCTTGGTTGCTTTTTTGCTCAAGTATGAAAAGTTAGTTGATGTATGCTTCAGGTTCTCGAAGGGTAGTAGGCTGGTCTGAGTAATAGGCAGGTCTGTGATAAGCAGATCAGGAGGTTGGCCAAGGGCAAGACAGGGGTGGGGACCACCTGGGGAGGGTCTAACAAAGGAAGCTAGAGAATTAACCTAGTCTGGGTGCAAGGGATCAGGGCAGAGTGGGCAGGTCTGGACAAAGAAGGCAGTCCAGAGATCTGGGGCAGAAAGAGCAGGAGCAGGCCTGGGTCCAAGGCTAGAATGGAGACTGAGTGTAGGGAGAGAGTGGAGCTGCTCAGGCTGCAGGGGAGTCAAGACACAATGGGTGGGATCTGACTTACCGGTGTAGTAGGCTGGTCTGTGGCAGGCAGATCAGCTTTTTATTTTTCAAAAAGATTTTATTTTTAAAATTTTATGTGTGTGTATGTGCATGTACATGCAGGGGCCCTCAGAGGCCAGAAGAGGGCATCGAATCCCCTGAAGCTGGAGTTATAGGTGATTGTGAGCCCCCACCTTATGTGGGTGCTAGGAACTTAACTAGGATCCTCTGGAAGATAAGCAAGTGCTTTTGTTTTGTTTTTAAGCTACCTTTACCAATAGAGCATTTTTAACACTGATAAATTGGAAATTTCAGCTTTCCCTTGTTAATTAGAAATAGCAGGGCAAACTCAGGACAAACAGCTGAACTAAGTCGCAGTCTCTGGAGTGGGATCTAAAGTTAATGATGGGGAGTAAGGGACTCTGCTCTTTATTGCCAGACTTCCAGTATTATTTTATTTAACAATATTCGAGACTAAGTTACAAAGCCAAATGGAGACTCCCTTTGAAATATGTAGTGTGAAATCAAGAACTCAAAGTTCCCTGTCCATTTGCCTGTGAGAAAAGTAACTGTGATATTCAGAACCAACCCCCCAAAAGTCCCCACCCCAAACCCTTCCCCAAGACACACACTCTGTGTTTTTTCACGAAAACCCTCCAGCTTTAGAGGAATCAGGGAGAAAGCAAGTGTGCGGAACTCCAAACAGCTTAGCTGGAAAAAAAAAAAAAATCCCAGCCCAATGCACATATTTATTTGTATAACAGAAAAAATGCTCAGATTTGGTTGTAGAAACTTAAAATCATTAGTGTCTACATTAGTGTCAAATGTGTTATCCGCAGTGTTTTCCAGTGAAGTGTATGCTTCACAAATAAGTAGGAGACCAAAAGCAAGGAGCCAGAAAGTGTGACTCAGACGTTTGCTGCTTTGCTGACTTTAATTAGGCAGCCTTGCCAACTCACTTCTCGGAAGGGGAAGCTCAGCCTATACCCTCTTTCATCTGAAGACATTTCAAGTTGTCTCACCCGAGAAGGGGCTGCTGTGTCGCCATTGCACCTCTGAGAGACCTTCTTGCTGGGTGCTGGCTCAGATCTGAGCTGCACAGCAGTCAGCAAGAGCTTGTCAATGGCTGGTTTTCTTCCTTCACACCCTTTTCCCAGGACTCCTTAATGCTGGTGGATTCCTCAGAGTGAATCCAACTCCCAGAAGGTTGCTAAAAGAGATGGGAGAGAGTACATTGGCTCAGCGGCAGAACTGCAAAGTGCACTCCAGCTGGGAGGGCTGCAGAGAAGATGCACAAAAGTGAAGATCAAGTTTGATTCGATAAACATGTATTGGATGCTGACGAGTGCTGTTATGCAAGGAGACAGAAACAGCTGAGACCTGGGACCAGACCTCAGCCACCACACTATTGGGGCAGGGGCATAGCTGATCCCAGCCTCCCTCTCTTCCTCCCTTTTTCCCTTTTTTCATTCCTTCCTTTCCAAAAGAACAAGTAGTTTCAGACCTCCCTCTCTCCCTCATTCTTTCCTCCCCTCCCCTCCCCTTCCTTTCCTTTCCCTCCCTCCTCCTCTCTCTCTCTTTCTTTACATGTATATGTATATGCATGTGCAGATATGTGTGGGTGCATTGTGTGTACACGCATGTGGAGGCCAAATGACAGTTTCTGGTGTCATCTTCAGGTACCATTCACCTTGTTTTGCGAGACAGGGTCTCTCACCGGGACCTGGCTCACCAATTTGGCTAAGCTGGATGGCTGGCTAGTAAGCCCAGGGATCTGGCTGTTTCTACCTCCCCAGTGCTGGGATTACAAGCACATACCACCACACCAGCTTGTTAATGAGGGTTCTAGGGATCAAACTCAGGTCTCCATGCTTGTGCAGCAAGTACAAAATGGGCATTTCCCCAGCAAACACCTTGCCAACTGGGCATCTCTCCAGCAAGCATCTTACCAACTGGGCATCGCCCTCACTCTCCAGGCTCTTCTCATACTGGATGGGAGAGGAAATAAAGATAACTGACCAAGCTCCAGTTTCTCCTGCTAGTCTAAAAGAAGTGGGTTGTGTTCATCAGAATTGGGTGGAGATTGTGTGTGCTGGGAGTTGGGTTATGCCTTCAAAAATACTGTTTTGATAGATTTATGCATCCTAAATACAAATCAACTATGATGATTTTATTTTTAATTTAAAAATTTTAAATTTACACACAAATTTATTGTAGTGTGGGTGTCTCCTCATTTCCTGTCTTCATGGCTCACACCCCTCAATTTCACATTTTTCTCTGCAAGCCTCCCTTCCCCCTTCCCTCCCTCTCTTCTTCCATTAGGATATTCCACCCCTTCTTATCCAGCATAAAGTCCCGGTGGCAGGCCCCATCCCTCAGCGTACTGTGGCTGGGCACCACGGGGTTTCTACATTGAACAACAGGAGGAGGATGCCTACTGTGGATGGTTGCAACCTGGAGGTAACTACTGCCATGGTTTGGCTTCAAATGTCCCCTGAAGGCTCATGTGTTGTGGCTTCTTTCCCCATTGATGGTGCAATTGGAATGGGGTAGGAACTTCTGGATATGGGGCCTCGTTGGAGAAAGTAGATCCTTGATGATGGAAGTAGTAGGATCCCAGCCCTGTCTTTTCCCTTCTTTCCAGTTGCCTGGAGGTGAGCAGCCTCCTCTAGTGCACCACCACCACCATGTTCTGCCTCATCTCAGGCCCCAGAGGGTCTGTCATAGATTGAAACCTTGAGACCATGATCCAAAGTATAGCTTTCCTCCCTGTGAGCTGGTCATCCCAGGCATTTTGTCACCACAGCAAGAAGCTGTGCTCAGACCCATTGTGACTCTCAAGCTTTAACTAGTCTTGGCCACAATGTCCCCCAGAAGCAGGGAGCAGATGGCAAGTTGTCTACCTTGAGTTTCCAGCTTCTTAGGACATTGGGACTATAGTGTTGGTTTCCAGAATGGTGAAACTAAATGTCCTAAATGTGGTCATCTACGTTATGGTGTATCACTCATGGTCCAGTTATGGGTAAGTGGGGTCAAGGTGAGATGGCACCACAGGTAAAAGTGCTTGCTTGATGACCTGAGTTCAATTCCTAGAACCCAGAGTGGAAGGAGAGAACAGATTCCACAAAGTTGTCCTGTGACCTCCACATACACACTGTGGCATACCCGTGTCTACACACACACACACACACACACACACACACACACACACATACATAAAATATTTCTGTTGTATTTTATTTACATTTATTTTATGAGTGTTTTGCCTACATGTATGTTGGTGTACCACATGTGTGCAATGCCCACAGAGGTCAGAGGGCATTGGATTCCCTGGAATTGGAGTTATGGATTGTTGTTAGCTTCCATGTGGGTGCTGGGAACTGAACCTGTGTCCTCTGTAAGAGCAGCCAGTGCTCTTAACTGTTGCTGATCCAACTCTCCAGCCCCTATAAAATGAATTTTTAAAAATATATAAATACATTTTTAAAAGAAAAGAAAAACTAGCAACTCCTAGGTATTTTAATACAGAAAAGTGGTTTAAAATATAGAAAAATTGTTTCAAGCCTTGGAGATCTGTAGAAGCTGTGGGGTGAAGGGATGGTACCCAGAGTCAAGTGTGTGCTAAGACTCCCAAGTATGCACCTACTGCTGAGCTTGAAGATGCTGCATAAGTGCTGCTCCTAGATCAGGGTTGGAACTGCAGCAGACACTGCCGAGGCAGACTGCTAGCTCTGGGCTCACTTCCCACTGTCACAACAGCATGACCAGTTGCCATCACAATGCTGGAGCAGAGCAGACTCTTCCTCCTTCCTTCTCCCACCAAATCTTCAGTCCCCACTGACCAATAGTAACAGAGCTTGCCAGCAAGGAAACTGGAAATACAGTTTACCCTCTTCCAGCCCAAACAGGGGCAGCATACAGAAAGAAAGGGCTAACAGATCACAGAATAAACCCACGGATAGGAACCCCTCTCCTAAATTTTTATCTGTGCTGTCAGCATAGATCCTCTGGTAGTCAAGTGTGACATGAACTTCAGTATACCTGTGCTGGAAAAGGTGCCCTTGTTACTTCTGCTAACATGATGTGAGTGTTGGCCTTTGGGGCAGCTCTAATCTGAGGTTCTATGCCAGGGACTCAGCTTTTCTGCTGAAAGGTCTATGCATATTTTTGTGTGTATGGATCAGTTTGAGTTGATTTAAGGAACATCAAAACTGAGTGACTTACACACAGCAGGAATTTATTTCTCAGTGCTGGAGGCTAAAATTCTGAGATCAGTGTGCTAACACGGGCAGAGCCTAAGGAAAACCCTCTTGCAGGGTACAGGCTATGAAGTGGAAGAAGGCTCACCTGGGTCTCCTGAGCACCATCTCTTTGGGGATCATGATTTCCACAGAAGTTTGGGAAGACACAGATACAGTCTATAGCACTACATGTGGCCCTAACAGCCAATTTCACACATGCCTTAAAAAGGAAAAAATGAGAAAATTTCTCTTTTTCCTTTAAAAATTCTTTATAAAAAGTACAGTCTTAGTCTACTTGACCATCCTGACACCATACAAAAAGTAAAATGTTATAAAGACACTCTCTAAAATATTTCCATTTGAAGGTACATGTTAGGGGTATTTTTATTTACATTTTTTTTAGGGATGTTCTGTAATTTCTTTTTTAAAGAATTTCCTTTATTTATTTGTGGGGCTGGAGAGATGGCTCAGTGGTTAAGAACGCTGGCTGCTCTTGCAGAGGACCTGGGTTCAGTTCCCAACCCATCTAACAACCATCTGTAACTAACTAACAACCATCTGTAACTCCAGCTCCAGGGAATCTGACACCCTCTTCTGGACTCCAAGGGCACCTGCACTCATGCATGCATAAACACACACACACACACACACACGCACACACACACACACACACACATTTTTAAAAATAAAAATAAATCTTTTAAGTTTTAAAAATTATATTTATTTATTTATTTATTTATTTATTTTATGTACATTTGTACATAGGGGAACACATGCCATGATGCACACGTGGAGGGCAGAGGACAACTTGCAGGAGTTGGTTCTCTCCTTTCATCATGTATGTCCTGGAGATTGAACTCAGGTTGTCAGAGTTAGTGGCAAGCACCTCTATCCACTGAGCCATTTCACTGGCCCCTGTAATTTCTTATATTGTGTTTATCACTGGAAAATATTCAAACAAATAAGGGAAATAAATCACAAACATCTTATGTTTTCTTCCAGTCTTTCCTAACATGTAGCTAATGCAGTTGTAGTTCTTTTCTACAGATGCTTTTAAAAAGTGAAAATAAATGATGTGTAAATTATTTTATAACTCTGCTTAACAACCTGTCATTAGCTCTTAGAACACAATTTTTAGTGGTATTTTGTGAAGAGTTGAGCTGTAATTTATTTAAGCTGTGTCCAGAGGGTAAAATTTACTAATGCTATGACGATGACAATACAGGGCTGGAAAGATGACTCAGCACTTCAGAGAGCTTGTTGCTCTTCCAGAGGTCCTAAGTTTGGTTCCCAGCACCCACCTGTAACTCCACCTCCAGAGGATCTGACACTCTCTTCCCTCCCCGTGCCCACACAGCACATACTGCCCCCCATAATTAAAAATAAATCTTTTAAAAAAAGACAATACATTGTTTCCACAGTAGAGTGGATTGATCCAGTCAGAATTGCTGAGTCAAAGGCTGTCAATGGCTCCAAGACCTTTGACGCCTGGTGTCAAATACCTTCCACTTCATCGATCCTAAGACGTATCTCTTTTTCATACTTTGTTGGTCTCCATCTACATTATTGCTTCTTGTTCTTGTGTAGTTCTAACAGCATTGCATTTCCTTCTCAAGGGCTTTGGTTTGTCTGATAAATGATGATTATTCTAGAACTCTACTTTCAGTAGCTTGTGGCTGTCTGACTTTAGATGGAACTGGGCACTCTGCCTTCCGAAGGGGATCAGATACTCACCCTGGAGAACAAGGTACTAAGACGTGGAGCCTGAGGATAAGAAGGAGCTCAATTGGGCAAGTGCGAGTTAAGAAGATGGTCAAGGTCAGGTCTTGCAGGTCCTCCCCCAGGCAAAGTCCTGCATGTGACCAGACACTCAGGAAGAAAGCACACAGTGGAAATAGCCATGTCAGGGAAGGGCAGCAGGTGAGGTCACAGAGCCTCATGTGTGTGATACTCATTGTAGACATATTTGGACTTCATAACTCTCCTGATTGGAACCAGGGACCAGAGCTATAGAAGGCACTTCGCAATGAACTGCCCAGAAGAGGGCCAAGGAGTCAGACCAGGCGGATTAAGAAAGGACTGAATTAGCAAGTGCAGGCCTGTGCTGTGGCTGGCTTGCCCCGGTGAACCTTGTGTTTGTGAACACTGAAGAAACCAGAGAATTCCCTAGTCTGTTTTGCAGGAGGCCCCAATTCTCTGGATAGTCAGAGACCCAACTCCAGTGGTCCCCAGAAGCAATGCTTAATTCTTAGCTGAATCTTACAAAGCAAGATAATAGGGTGTTGTTCATAAACCCATTGGCTTCTCACTTCTTTGATGATCTGCTGTTTATATCACATCTCTGAGAGCTCATCTCTCTTTAGCTCCCTGAACATCTGACACTGTCCCACCATTGACAGGTACATAGTAGGAATGAGTTACTTGGACACTGTTCCTTTGATTAAACAAAAAGGTCAAAACACAGATTACATCTATACCACTGACAGATGAATAGCTGAGGCTTGTGAGGACTGGTGATGTAAACATCATGGCAGGTGGAAACATTCTGTGCTTTTCTCTTTACTGTGACAAACTACCCAACAAAAGTAACTTAAGGAAGGAAGGGTGTATCGTGGCCCACAGTTCAAGTGTGTATGCCACACAGTCCATCATGACATGGAAGGCTGGGTAGTAGGAGTTTGAGGTGGCTGGTCACATGGTGTCTATAGTTGGGAAACAAAGAGAAATGAATATATTTTGAATTATGAGCTGGTCATGAGCTTATAGGACAGGGGGTGGAGAATTATGGCATGGAAGTGGTAGGTTTGAGCATCAGGTTCACAAGGGGTAGTGTTGTGATGGCTAATATTGAATATCAACTTGATAGGATCTAGAATCACTGAAGAGACAGGTCTCTGGGCATGTCTGTGAGGAATCATCTGGATTAGGTTAACTGAGGTGGGAAGATCCACCTTAAGTGTGGTTGGCGCCATTGCATAGGGTCCTGGACTGAATAAAAAGGAGAAAGCTAGCTGAACACCTGTATTCATTTCTTGCTTCCTGGCTGTGGATGCCATGTGACCAGCTGCCTGACACTGCTGCCAGGACTTCCCTGCCATGATGGACTATATCCTCAAACTATGAGCCAAAATAAACTCTTTCCTTCCTTGAGTGGCTTCTTGTCAAATGTTTTGTTATAGCAATGAGAAAAGTAACCAATACATGTCCCATCCCAGCCTGTGCATGGAGCTTTGAAATGGGAAGTTTGATTTTGCCATCGGCCAGCTTCATGAACAGGAAGACATCTTGAACTTCACATCTGTTTCTGCCCCACTGAGACCACAATGATGGTACCAAGCTGACACAGCTCCTGTTACATCTGCTCTCCCTTCCTTCCTACCAGTTGGACACTGACCTTGCTTGGAGAATCAGAATCAGTGGTTCCAAATAAGGTGCTGCCCTTCCCAGATTCCTTTGTGTCCAGAAGCACATGATCAGTCCATTTCAAATATGTGACCAGAAGTCTGCTGGTATGGCTTCCAGGAAAGCAATTGCTTTCCTTATAAATAGAGACTAACTGGGGCTAGGGAGATAGCTGGGGCCAGGGGAGAGCACTTGTCTGGCTTCTGCAAGGCCCTAAATTTAATCCCCAGTATAAAAGGTGAAAAGAACTAACACTCTTATAAATAGAGACCGACTTACAAGCATATGCCTTTTGTCCTTCTTACCTGGGGTACAAATGCTGTTCTTGGGGACAGCAGTCACCTGTTTAAGCGGTGCAACACTTGGCTTCCCTATGGTGAAGCAGTCAGACCAGCTCTAGACCAGGGATCTGAACTCAGTCTCACAAGAAAAATAAAACCCTTATTTGATTAGACCATTCCTTCTGGGTTTCTGAATTGAGGGTGAGTGTGATGGTAACAGCTTGGCTAAGAGAATAGAGTGAGACTCTTAGAAATCACCTGTTCATAGTCAAGGTGAGGGCTGCAGAAAGATGCTCTGGTTCATCTCCAGAGATTGCTGGGTAGGTGACACAGATTTTACTGGAACACAAGGGCATGTGTTTCCAGCTCATGGTGCATCCATATCCAGAAATTCCTACCTCTCAGTCCCAGGGTGGCTTTGGTCCAGTGTAGAGACAACTTGAGGGTTCAGCAAAAACAATGGGGCTTAATTAGGGGGAGATTTGAAAGGCATATTAATGAGGTAGGAGTCAGATTGGGGGTCATCTGAGGTGAGGTGGGGTGGGGGCATCAATCAAGCAGAAGTACAATCAGAAAGTAATGTGTATACACACCTTGGGATGTGCTGTCCCTGGGTTTACAAGAATGCCATTGGGTGATGACTGAAATGTAAGCCAGACTCACTTCTGGAAGGAGGCCACTGTGGTAACTGAGAACCTTCTTTTACCCTGTGTCAGGCCACTGTACCTTCTCTCATTCGGTGGTGTTTGTTACTTCAGTCAAGAAGGCACAACTTTTAAGCAGAAATACAGAGCCCAGCCTGGCTGCTTCCTGCTGAGTGTTTTGTTTTGGGGGGTGGGGGTGGGGGAGTAGGGGGGGTTCACTTATGAGAGGTAGAACCAATCAGCAGGACCACCTGCTGCATGCCTCACAGGCCAGCCATGACTGAACATGTCAGCTATTGCTGAAGTTCTAAACTGAAAAAAACGTATGATGGAAGGAGTGGTTGATTAGCTAAATCCTGAGAGAATATGAAATGCTCCTACTTGACTTTGTCTGGAGACTGCATGTAACCAATATGTGAGTTATTTTATTGATTTTTATTAATTTTTTAGGCTATCAAAGTAATGGGTTTCACTATGGCACTTTCATACAAGTATACAAGTATGTCATTACACTTTACTGTTCCCACCCCTCACCCTCCATGGCTGTCTCCCTTCTTTCTGCCAGTTGCACTCCCTCCCTCACTGCATTTTTACCATATATTCTATTACCCTCCTTCCTCATCCCTTAAGAGCTCTTCCTTCCTTTCTAGTTTCATGGCCACACACACACACACACACACACACACACACACACACTCATGCATACACACATACACTATCATGTATAATCACACACATATATCATTTCAAATCTGAGGAATTACTTTTACTTTAAACATAGAAAAAATTGTGTTTATTAATGAAAAAGTAGTTTCTTGGAACCTGTTCAAATTGAATGTCAGTCAGAAATCTTTTTAAAAATCTTTAAAAATGTCGGCACAGTCACCACAGTCACCTAAAGTGGACTGGGATGGCGTGGGGAGAATAGATGGCCACAGCTGACACTTACTGTAGGCTCAGCACTGTTTAAGCATTTTGGCAGTTGACTCACTTAAGCCTCACAGCTTATGAACAATTATTGTTCCTGTCGTACAGATGAAGAACCCAGCTCATACATTTTAAAATATAATCTTTAATGGGAAGCTCATAATAACAGAGCTGGGAAGCTGAGAAGCCTTTGGCCCAGTTGACAAATGTTTTCACTGTCTCTGTTTGCTTTTCATTTATTTTCTTCCCTCTAACCTGGAGGATATTTCTTGTTTTAATTTAGCTCACGAGGAGCATTAAAGAAAGAAAATAACTCCCTGGCCATAGAGAAGATGAAGTAGGAAGCAGGGGAGACTTTCCCTGCTCTTGGGGGATTTATTGTCATGGATATTTAATTTAGGATTAATAATTGTTTTAAGCAAGCCGTTTAAAAATGCGCCAAACAGCAAAGAAGAGGGAAAATGAATTTGTGATCTGAAATTTGGGGAGTAAAGCTTTTCTCATTAGCAAACAGTTTTCTTTTTTGTAATGTAAATAAATCTAATGAGGGTCAATTATATGTTTTATTAAATTTTACAACACCAGTATTACCATTCCTCCCTGCTCCAAGCTTCCCCTGCCCTGTCAATCCTGAGTGTTTGTTCTAATTACTTGAGCTTTCTCCAGGAGGAATGATACCATTTCCCCTGGGTCTTATTTCCTGCTAGCCTTCTGTGGGGGTGCTCTCTTACACAGGATCACCTAGAAAGTCCAGCCTCAGACCAAATCCCAGCAGCATTACTGTGCCTTTTGAACCAAGCACCTGAGTCACTTGTGGGTGGGCAGGGGGCTGAGGAAAGGCCAAGGTGGGAGTTGTAGAGGCTGCGTCTCTTTACGGTTCTGCCGGCAGCTTTGTGCCAAGCACAGCACAGTCATGGGAGAGCTCAGCACGTCCCTGTCGGCCAGAAGCACACGCCCGATGGGAATGAATGCATGGTGGGTCCTGGAGGAGGACCATCAGCCTGCATGGTTTGACTCTCATCCAAAGTCTCTCTCCATGGGTAACAGGAGGAACAGTTACAGGTAACTGGCAGTGACATGGCAGCCAAATTATTTTGCCTTTTTCTTCCAGAAGACCTAGATAATTCTTATTGGTGCTTTCTTGTTGGCAATGGATACTCCCTGCTTTGGTCAAATCCAATACTTACTTTGCCAGAAGCTTCTGCTAACCATTAACTGCTGTGGGAAACAGTGACTCTCATTTGCTGAATCAGGTACTCAGAGGTCTGTGAAAATCTCTTTCTCATAATGCTGTTAATTTGATTTTCACTTGGAAGAGAAGAAAGGGGTTGAAATTTCTGCTCTGTTTGGCTCTGTGCCAAACAAACAGAGCTGAAGATGCCCCTAGATGCTCTGTGAGCCTCTGAACAGCCCTTCACCTCTGCTACCTTGTGAAGTTGTTGGGATAGTCAGGAGTGCCTGAAATGTAGAGCACGGCTGTCAGGCCAGATACCTCCTAGGGAGGACGGCAGGAAATTGGCCTGCTCCATTCTAGATACACTGTCTCTTACCCAACAGCCCCCAAGCAAAACTTTAAGTCCCTAATCCTTTAATCCTAACTGGGTCCCTTGTAGATCATGTTACTGGAGGACAGGACAAAGGCCACATAGCCTTAGAATCCCCCTCCCTCCCCCCACCTGCCTGTCTGCCAGGAACCCAACCCGTCCTCTGTCCTCTTTGCCTGTGAAACTTTCCTATATAAACCTCTGCTTCTGCCATAATAAATGAGCTGTCCACTGACACAGCCTCCCAGGTGTTTCTTCCCGTCGTACTCACTGCCACCCGAGGCCTCCCTCCCCCACCAGCTCTCTCCTCCCCCTGACCTTCCGCTATGGGGACTGGTGTACAACAGTCTCCAGTAGCAGTGGAGTTCGGGCAGAGAGGAAGCCGTCATGAAGTGACTATTTCTTTCCCCAGATATGACTTGGAACCTGCTGGTTCTGGTAACATTCACTAGGGAGGGGCCACACCCATGTCCAAGAATCTAGACACCTTGCTCTTCAGCTGTCCATTGCTTTGGGGTGTCAGGTATCCCACTCTCTTTCTTGGGGTGTTTTCATCATTGTGATGTTCTTTCGGTGCATTCTGATCTTAGGTAAATAATATAAGTTGGGGACTGAGGCGATGTCTTAGTAAAGTGCTTACCTTGCAAGTGTGAGGAACTGACTTTGATCCTCAGAACTAATGTAAAAAAGCCAAGTGTGGTAGACTGCACTTATTATCCCAGAACTGGGAAGACAGAGACAGGTGGATCCCTGGGGTGCCCTGGCCAGCCAGCCTAGCCAAATAGTGAGAGACTCCATCTCGAAAATCGAGGTAGACAGTGTCCTAAGGAACAACACTCAAGGCTGACCTGTGGCATATGTACCACATACACACATACATGCATTCACCAAAAAAATAGGAGGATGAGGATGAGGAAGAAGAGGAGAGGGAGGAGGAGGAGGAAAAGGAGGAAGAGGAAGAGGGAAAGGCAGCTAAGCATAATGGCCCACACTTCAAGTCCCAGCATTTAGGGAGACAAGACTAGAAGATTCCCAGATCAAAGCCAGCTAGGGCTACATAGCAAGACCCTGTCTCAAGAAACATGGTGGGGGGAGTAGAAAGAGGGGGAAGGAGAAAGGGTGATGGGGAGAGGGAGAGGGAGGAAGAGGGAGAGAAAGAGATCCTGCTAGAATTGCTAATCTGCTGTTCTTTGTGGGGGTTTTTTCTTCTCTTCACTAGACCTCCTTTTGCTGAATAAGCTAAAACAGTGACTTTTAAAAAGCAAAACCAAGAGTAACAGCACAAAGCAGAGCCTGACAGCTTCATAAAGGTGGCCACAGGTGCTCAGACACTCCTTAGCCTTGCTGCCGCACACTGTTCCAGCTCAGCAGAAGCCGCTGGCTCCCTTGGGCAGGTCCCCTTTTCCAAGCAATCAGGAGGAGAGCTGGACTCCAGCCCCCCTCCATGACGAAGCGTCTCCTGTGCTGCACTGGGAAGGCACTGAACGAAATGCTGATGTTCTGCGCACTGTTGGAGTCACTGCAGGGGCAGCTCTGCTGGACTGAAGCTCTCCAAAGCCACAGGACTCATCCAGAGGCAAGGTCTTCAGCATATATCTGTAGCCTCATGATTACTCTTGAAATCATAATTTTCTACTTTTCTGTTAACATCATTTTAATCACATGTGCAGAGGCACTCAGTAACCAGGACAAAGTATTGTTACCATCATTAAACTTAAAGAACAGTCAGAACTGTGTGACGGTTCCAGAATCTGCTCAGCTTAAGTTGTATTTGATGCCTTTAGGGTCCTGCCCATGTTGTCCCAGGGCTAATCTTTAAGTCCCTTGAGCTTGAAGTCTACTGGTTATTTGTACTTCTAGAATCTTCACCAGCTGCCTCTTTCTGTGGGCTTCCCTTACCCCAGGCTGGGTGTTCTACACAGGTACAAGGGAGGGTCTGCGTCTCTGAGGAAAGGGTAACATGCAGGATGAGTGCTCTGGATACCAGCCTACAGGTTATGAAGGTTGTAGATGTAAATGTGGGCAGGAAGACACTGGGCTATGACAAGGCCTGAGCTGACCCGTCAGGGACTGTGGAGCGGGGAAGGGCCCTAAGAGTTGCCTGACTCAGAGGGACAGTCTAGGCCTTAGATCCCATTACCAGTCATTGTGTGGGGCATGAGTGACTTCAAATGGGGCCAGGTTCGTCCCCCAAGGCATCTCCAGGACAGCTGAACTTGGAGGGCTTATTCAGGCAGCACTCAATGTTGGGGATGAAGAGTGGATGGTGTGAGATGCAGAACTGGGATTGCAAGCAAGAGCTAAGGATGCAGGGAGGAAAGCGGGGAATGAAGGTCAGAAGGAAAATCTGGAAGTCACACAGGCTCAAATCTCATGCAGTTCATTAAGGATCTGGATTTGCAATGAATCTTAGCCTTAGTGGTACCCAGTCCAGAGTGAGGCCAGGGAGAGAAAACCTGATGGCTGCTAGAGGAGCAAAGAGGGGGAACCCCTGGCTCCCAGTGGGCCACTGTCAGCAGTGGCCCTCACAGAAGTAGAAGTTGACAGCTTCGATGTTTCTGGGCTGTTAGCTGTTGTATTTCCATGTCCTCCTGTATGGTGGGTTTTTGTAGCCTTCTCCTTTGAAGGCTGATATAAAGGCTGACCAGCCCAGAGCGGAGAGGAGGACACAGGAGGATCCCTGGGGCTTGCAGGCCAGCCAGTCTAGCCAAATTGGTGAGCACCAGGATCAGTGAGAGACTCTGTCTCAAAGAATACAGTGGAGAGTGACTGGAAGACACCTGAGATTGACCTCCCAAGATTGACCTCTGGCCTGCACATACAGGTGCTACACACACACACACACACACACACACACACACACACACACACACACACATGTCCTCTGTCTTCCACTTGCGTACTGTAGCATGCATATGCCCGCACAACACACACACACACACACACACACACACATACGCACGCACGCACGCACACACACACACACAGTGAGACCTGATAACTGTGTCCTCTGAGATGATATTATAAGCTTAGCATAGAGAGACAGGAACTATAACATAGAGGAATTTGAATGTCAGCACTTTCTGTGGTTACAGGAAGCAAGAAGACAGGGAGGAAGCCAATGCTGATTGGGTTGATGGCCTATCTTCACACAGACCCTTGATGGGGGGTGTGGAAAGTTACAATGGTAGAAGAGAGAGCCAGGAAGAGAGCGGCGCATTTGTGTCTTTCTTGGTTGGGGTCGTGCTGGTCTAGGATCCACTGTTCTTTGCTGGTCTATGCCTCATGTTCCTGCCCTACTCTCTATTGCCACACTCCTATAGCCTGTTTCCCAGACTCCTAGGGCATAGGATCACACATAGGAACCCATGGAGACTGATGGCTCCCCACTAAGTGTCAAAATATGTCCTTCCTCCTGGCCTCTGCTGTGTCCTAGGTCTCCTGATGGTTCGGTTTCTGACTTAGGTCTTTTTGGATAGGCCTGCTGAAGTTTCAGCTTTTCCTGAATGACACAGGCTCTGGGTCCAGTTGATAATCCCAGTCACAGCTTTGTGGGGGGGGTGTCATGTCACTGCTAACCTCTAGGTACCTTACCTCAGCCTCTTGTTTACCTTCAGCTTCTCCATTACCAGTGTCATCATTGGTCAATGTTCAAATCCCTCTGATTTGATCAGCTTGTTTGCCAGCTGCGTACTAACAGCCCTAGGGACCCTTGAGTGGCGTGTTACTCATGCAGCTCCCAATACAGAGAAAGATGGTGGTACTGTGTGAGCTTTTCAAAGAACCTCTGGTTCTCAGAGGCCTTGTGGCTCTGTCTATATCCTTGAAGACTGGGATTTGGCTGGAAGTGGTATGTTTGTGGTAGTCAGCAAGGTAAACTGGGGTTAGAAGCTGAGACGGAGGTGGCAGCCACAGCAAGACCCAGTAGGACCAGAGGCTTCTGAAATAGCCGGAGAGAGAGCACATCCCAAACTCCAGAAGTCTCAGCTTCAGCCGAGGACAGCAGGTGGACAGGCACACCAGAACAGAGGCTGGGGCACCCAGAGGTCAGTCTGAGGGAGATGGACACTGTCCCCTTCCCCTTGCCCTCATCCTCTAGACACAGTGAATCCTTTGGTGCATCTAGCAGCCTCTGGGAGAGAGGGAAGGGACAGTGAAACCCAAGGAGACTGTGCAGGCCCAGAGGCTTGGAGACAGCCCTGTTTCCTGCTTCCTACAGGATGAAGACCCAAGAGGAAAATGGGTACATGTGAGGTGAAGATGCCTTTACCTTGCCAGAGGGACATGATTGCGAACTGTGACTAATAACAAAGTGGTCACATGCCTCCATTTCTGTGTCACCCGCAGCCATCCCTCCATGTGCTTTGTAGTCCTTGCAACAGGACTTGTCTCTCTGTTTTCCCTCTCACAGAGCCACTTTCAAGCCATTGGACATCGAGCAAGCCATTGAATTTCTGTGAGTCTTTGTATTCTTATCAGGGAAGGAAGGATAATAGAAAACTAATTTTTCTTGCTAGGACAAAATACCTGGCCAAAGCCAAGGGCTTATTTTGATTGTATTTGGGGATACAGTCCATCATGGTGGGGAAGGCATGGCAATTGGTCACATTCTGTCATTACGTCCATAGTCAGGAAGCAGAGAGAGAGATGAATGCTGGTGTTCAGTTCACTTTCTCCTTTCCATTCAGTCATGGACCCCAGCCCATAGGATGGTGCTATACACATTCAGGGTGGGCCTTTCCTCCTCAGCTAAACCTCTCTAGAAACTTCCTAACAGACATACCCAGAGTTTTGTCTCCTAGGCGAGTCTAGCTCATGTCAAGTTGACAATCAATATTAACCATCTAAGAGAGTATGTGTGTCATCTGAGTGTCCTTGGTGTTCCCAGAGGAGCAAGGTTGCCCAGCAAGCAGAGGTAAATGATCCAATAATTCTGTCCTTTACAGAGTGAGTTCCTGCTCAGATGTCCCTGCCCTGCCCACTGCTCAAACATGATGCAGATCAATGCGAAAGGGAATTTGTGGTATTTGCAAAAGGACAGGGTTTCATAAAGACTGCTAAGTTGGAGAATTGCAAGAGGTGCACCCAAAGTTAGCAAAAAACTAAAAATCTTGCAGGGTTAAGCAGTTGCAGAATGAAAAACAATGATAGCAAGCAAGTTCCAGGGGAAAGGTACTGTGTGGTTTATCCATGGTTCTGTGCGTGAGCCGTCATTTACTCATGCTGTTGTCCATGTGACAAATATTTAGTGCCCCAGTTCTGGCCGGAAACAGCAGAAACACAACCAAGAAGATTTGCATTGGGAAGACAGTGTTGTAAAACACATGCCAAAACTAGCTTCCTGAGGGGCTGGAGAGATGGCTCAGTGGTTAAGAACACTGGTTGTTCTTGCAGAAGACCTGGGTTTGAATCCCAGAACCCATATGGCAGGTAACAACTGTCCATAACTACAGTTCCAGGGGATCTGACAGCCTCTTGTGTCTTCTTCTGTGGGCTTTGCACAACACGGGTGCACTTACCTACATTCAGGCAATATACGCATAAACATAAATTAAAAATAATAAATAAAATATTTAAAAAAACAAAACCAAAACCAAAACAAAACAAACAAAAAAAACACCTAGCTTCCTGATTTTTGGTTTCATTTTCCAACCTTAAAAAAGTCTCATTCAGAAATTTCCTCCAACTTGAAATGCCATTTTGGTCTTTATTTTAGGTGGACCTACTTTCAGTGGCTGAAACGTAAGTTACTCAGTTTCATTCTTCCCAACTCTCAAAGCACTTTAGAGCATCAGAGGAGATTACACACCTGTCAACACTTCACATTTTCTAACTGGCATGACAGGGAAAAGTGGCTGTCCTTGGGGACTTGCTTCTGCAGTTTGCCTTGGCTTGTTGGAGAAGCGGGGTCTCTTCTTGCTTTATTGTTTCTGGTGCAGAAAGATCCCAAGTTATATGTGGTGTGAGCATTATTGTTGTGCCAGACTCATCAGTTCAATTCATTTCTTTCCTTTTTATTGCTGTCCTCTGTCCCTTTTTCTGTCCTCTCCCTCTAAGCACCCTCTCCCATGTGTCTGATAAAAACCCATGAGGAATGGGCTATTGAAGTGCCCCAGTGGGCAGAGGTGCCTGCTACCAAGTCTGATGACCTGAGTTTGATTCCCAAGACCCACGTGGTAGAAGGACAGGACTGACTCCCTCAAGTTGTTGTCTGATCTCCAAACGTGTCTGGTGGCTTGTGCATGCTCCCCCCCCGACACACATACATGCACACACACAAAATAAATAAATGAAATATAAAAAATAATTTTAAACCCATGAGCAAGTGTTTCTCTGTAGAATACACTGCATCCAGGATCGGTAGGGGAGCTGGCTCTATTTGTGTCTGCACTGAGCACTGCCCATGGTGCAACGCCTTCTTGGATAGCTAGTGTGCTGCTCCGTGTTGCAGAGTGTGCCATGGGGCATACCCACACTCTCCACATTCTCAGGGTGGACCCTCAATTACCTTCCTCCACCTATGACCAAAGGAACACAGTTGTGAACATGCTTATCCATGCCTCCTTACAGATGATGTGTGTAGGTCTTTGGGACATGCATCCAGGAGAGGGGTCCTATCAGATGGGCTTCCTGAATTCTTAACTGCCCACTTCACCCTCTTCCTACCAGAGCACAAAGTCTCCTACCTCTCTGCAACCTCATCAGCCTATACAATCCATTATTTTTCTTTCTGTCTCTCACCTTATGGGTGGGATATGTCATATCCATTGTTCTAATTGTATTAGCTGATTATTAGTGTATCTGCAAATATTATCCTGCACTGACAACCTCTCTCCTTTGCCTATTCTCTACTAAATGTCTTAATTTTCTCTTGTTAATTTCCAGGAGGGTTTTTTTAAAATATAAAATAATTTTTAAAAATTTGTCTCCTTTAATCCCAGCACTCAGGAGGCAGAGGCAGGCGGATCTCTGTGAGTTCAAGGCCAGCCTGGTCTACATATTGAGTTCCAGGACAGCTGGGGCTATGGGGAGACCCTGTCTCAAGAAGACAAAAAAAAAAATCGTATTACGTTTGGTGTAGTGGTGTGTGTGTGTGTGTGTGTGTGTGTGTGTGTGTGTGTGTTTGTGTGTCCTGGATAGCTTTAGTTGTCAGGTTGACACATCTGGGTAGAAGGAGCCTCAATTGAGGAATTTCTCCTATAGGACTGGCCTGTGGCCATGTCTGTAGGGTATTTTCTTGATTGTTGAGTGATGTGGGAGGGCCCAGCCCACTGTGGGCAGTGCCACCCCTGGACAGGTTGTTGTGGATTGTATAAAAAAGCAGGTTGAGCATGGACCAGGGGAGCAAGCCAGTAAGCAGTGTTTTTCCATGGCCTGTGCTCCAGCTCCTGCCTCCAGGTTCCTGCCCTGAGTTCCTATGTTGGGCTCCCTGATGAACTGTGACCCTAGAGATGTAAGACAAATAAATCCTTTCCTCCCCAAGTTGGTATTAGTCAGAGTGTTTTGTCACAGCAATGAAGAAACAAACTAAAACAGTGTGTGTGTGTGTGTGTGTGTGTGTGTGTGTGTGTGTGTGTCCACTTACCGTGGTGTGTATAGAAGTCAGAGAACAATTTTCAGGAGTCAATTTTCTCATTCTACCACGTGGTTCCTAGGGATTGAACTCAGGTTGTCAGGCTTGATGACAAGCATCTTTACACTCTGAGCCATCTTGCCAGCCCCTAGGAATTTTTTATCATAAATATCTTTACCCAGGTTGACACCTATTTATCATAATTGTCTGTTGAGTACAAATCCATTTCATTTACCACTGCGTTTGTATGTGTGTGTCTTAGCTTTTTTTTTTGCCGTCTCTTGGTTTGCCACTTCACTTATTTTCCTTTGCTGACTTTATTGACATTCCTTTTATACTTAGGGCTTTAATCAATTTGGAGTCTTCTTTATAAGCTGCAGTTTTATTACACAGGATGGTCTAGCTTCCTGCTATCATCATCTAAACAGTCCTTTTCCTGGTGGCTCTGTGGTCATCTGAATAGCTCATCCTTTCCCTGTGGCTCTGTGGTCATCTGAACAGTCTGTCTTTTCCCCATGGCTCTGTGGTACCCTTTCAACTTCTCCATTTCACCAATTCACTACATGGAGACAAGTCTGGCTCTACTTCATGTATCCTGTTCCTTTGGTCTGTTGCAAATTTTTACATCTCATTTTTAAAACTGTACAAAAATCTTACAGGTTCTGCACTTTCTTTTGTAATATATTATTTGGTATAATATGAAAGTCATATTTTTTCAAGTCCTAAATTGAAACCCCAACGTACCATGTAAGTAAAGATTGCCATGTCCGTGTCACAGGGAGCAGGGTTTGAGTTCTGCCTCTGCCATTCCACAGCCATGAGCCATGGTAGAGCATTTCCCTTCTGTTGTTTACAACAAGTTTACTTAAAATAACAAAGCCTTTGGGCTGGCAAGATGGCTTAGAGGGCTAAGGCACTTGTGACCTAAGTTCATCCCCAGGACCCGTGTGATGGAAAGAGAGGACTGACTCCTGAAAGTTGTCCTCTGACCTCTGCAGATGCACTAAGGCACAAGCAGCCTCCACACATGCCCACACACAAAATAAATGAGTATAATAAAAAAATTGTTAAATACCATGTATTTACCATCTTACAGTTCTGGAAATCATAGTCTAATATGGGTTGACAGGGCTTTCCTCCCTGAAAGGGACTGTGGGAGAACCTGTTCCCTTGCTTCATCTTGTTTCCAGAGGTGCCAACATTTCTTGACTTGTGGCTCTGTATCACCATGATCCCTGATTCCATCACCATGCCTCCTTTTCTGACCTTTCTGCTTCTTTCTTTCTCTTGTAAAGATGCACATGATTATGTTGAGCACAGAAGCTACTCTCGGGTTCTCTCCCAATCCCAGGGCTTTATCCATGTCTGCAGGGGATAGTCACAGGCTTTAGGGGTTAGGACAGTGTATCAACAACTGCCACAGTAATGAGAAAACTAACCAACACAGACATCTTTGGGGAGCCATTATTGTGCCTTCTGCAACTTGGAAAGGTCCCTTAACCCCTCTGAATGTCAGTTTCCTTATCTATAAAATAAGGATTGAAAGACAAGTAGAAAAGCAGGAGAGAGATGACTCAGAAGTTAAGAGCACTTAACTGCTCTTGCAGAACACCAAAGTTCAGTTCCCAGTACCCATGTTGGGCATCTCACAACCCTCTGTAACTCCAGCTCCAAGAGAATACGACACCCTCTTCTGGTCTCTGCAAGCACTGCACTCATGTGCACAACACCACTCATACCCATAATTAAAAATAATAAAAATAAACCTTTCAAGAAAAGATAGGTAGAAACCGTTTGCCTGGCACAGTGTTGGCAGCATCTGAGGGCTTGGTTCATGGTGTCTGTATCCTCTACGTGGTCCAGGATGATGCCCATGTGGAACTGGAGAAATGCAGAATGGATGGGTGCTTTGTAAGTGAAATGCTGAGTCACTGCAAGAAGTTGTAATAAATCACTTCATGGCTGTGCCAATACTAAAGCCGAGTGTCTTCTAAAGCCAGGTAAAATCAACTGTCATTTTCTAATGGTGAATAAAGTCAAGGTGACATCTCTGCATTTGAAACATGACCTGTGGTGGCCCCTAGGTTCCCCGAATTCACAGGAAACTAAGATTTCATCACAGGCTCTTTTGCTTGAGAGTTGGCACAGTATGGTTTCAATAAAGTAATCACAGAGCAAGTCTGGTGTTTGTGAATGAAGCTTTGTGTGAAAGAGCTCTCGGGGACTTCATTTGGCAAAAAGAAGTGCTCCAGATGAAGGCACATCACAATTTGTGTCTAATCAGATTAAGTAGATGGAGGAAGAGGGGATCATGTGGGTGAAAGAGCAAGAGCCGTCAGTGGGAGGAAGGAGGCTGTCAGAGCAAGATGAGAGACAGCTTCAGAACGAAGAGACCACCAAGTCCAGCCATAGCGATGGTGGCCTTGCATGTGGCCAGTGCAGTGGCACTGCACTGCAGGAAGATCCCTCTCTGTTGCAGATCTCAGTGTTTCAGAAGCCAGGAAATTTAGTCTCCGACTTTGGCGTTCGATTTGCCATGTTTGGGTCTGTATCATTTAGTTTTCTCATCTCTGACAGATACCACTTAAGAGAGGAATGGTTTACTTTAGCTCCAGTTTGAGGGCAGCTGCTAGTCATGATGGATAAGATCTGGTCAGGGAGCAGCTCTGTCCTTGGAGGCAGGAGCTACAGTAGAGGCAGAGGATGCTAGATTCCCCTCCAAGGCCACCCCTGATGACACACTTCCCTCCAACTAGGCTCTGCCTCCCAAAGGTTCCAAATCTCCCTAACAAGCACCACATCTGGGGACCAAGTTTCCAACAATCTCCTGTGGGGAGATTTCAGAATCCAGCCTCAACAGAGCCCAACAATTACAAGCTGTGGCCCCAGCAATGTTTTAAGTTCTCTGTTCCTCGCTTTCCTTTATTTCCCCAAATGCAAATAATTTTGCCTATGCCGTTAGTCCCTGTGCAAATTAAATAAGTTAATCTGCTAAAGGATTGTCCCAGCTTCTAACCCAACCACTTGCATCAGTTACTTTTCCTGTTACTGTGACATAATATCTGACAAAAGCAACTTAGGGAAGGAAGGGTATATTCTGGCTCACGGTTCAAGGCTCTAGTCCAACACGGCAGGGAAGTCTTGGTGGAAGGGATATAGGGCAGCTGGTCACAGAGTGTCCATAGTCAGTAAGCAATGAGGTGTACGCTGGTACTCAGCTCACTTTCTCCTTTTTGTTCAGTCCCAGACCTCAGTTGGATAGGATGGTGCTGCCTACATTCAGGATGGGTCCTCTTCCCTCAGTTAACCCCATCTAGAAACTCCCTCATAGACATACCAGAGATTTTTCTCCCAGATGATTTTAGATCCTGCCAAGTTGATATCCAGTATCAACCAGCACACCATTGTCCTCTAAAATGAAATGTTTTCTGAGCAGTTGAGGGATTCTTGTCTATAATGAGGGAGGGAGGGTTGAGGCTCCCTGTTTAAAGGGGCCTCCCTTGGAAAAACATGCAGCATCTGAAGGTGATGAGATTTCATAGGGAACATCAAGGCCAACTATTATAAGCATGAATGCACAAGAGACAAGGTTGCAAGTCCTCTAGAAAGTGGAGCCTCGCTATTCTCTGCAGTTAGTCACCTGAGCTACATGGGTTCACAATAGGGTTAGCAGCCACAAGAGGTTACAGAGCGTTTGCTATGATAAACCCACTGATAAACCCTACATTTTCATGGGTTAATGCCACAGGAGTTCATTTCTCTACCAAGTAAAGTCCAGCATGGGCGCTCTTGCCGGCTGGGCTGCTCCCCTCCAGTGGTGATTAGGGATGCAGCCACCTTCTATCTCGAGCTCTGGAAATGTAAAAATCACTTCCATTTATATTCTGTTGGCTGCAGTTATGGCACAGATGTGGTGGACTGCGTGAGAACCTGGGAGGTGAGGTTCTGCCTTCTTCCCAGGACAGGAGGATATAGGTTGAATGAGGAGCTGCGGGACTTCTGATGTGAGGCGATTTTACTTTTCTAGAAGACTAAATATAAACTCAGCCCAGACTTCATCTCCTAGTTCCTCCCTTAGAGAGACCCTACCACCACCACCCCTTAGAGGCAGGAAGAGCCAAGCCAGAAGTCTGCCCTGGGATCTCAGGTACATTACTAAAGATTTGGAACCCATGCTCTTTTGTGCTTCACAGCAGGGAGAACGGGGGCCTAAGGGAAGACCAGGGACATAGTGAGATGGTAAGGTCTTCATAGGCTGAATTGTTATTATCCCTAAGATTCACAGGTTGAAATCCTGATCCTTCAGGCATTAGGAAGTGGAGCCTTTGGCTGTTGATTAAGTCATGAGGGTAAAGGCCTTATGAATGAGGCTAATGACTATTTTCTGTGGCTGTGATAAACACTGAACCAAAACCAACTTGGGAAGGAAAGTGTTTATTTCATCCTACACTTTACAGTCCATCATTGAGGAAACCAAGACAGGAACTCAAGGCAGGAACTGGGTGGGGGGCAGGGGCAGGACTTGTAGGAGAGACCATGGAGAAATGCTGCTTACTGGCTTGCTTTCCCCTCCCTTGCTCAGCTGCTTTTCTTTCACAGTCAGTCCAAGTCCACCTGCCCAGGGATGGCATCACCAACAGTGGGCTGGGCCTTTCTACATCAATTAACAATTTAGAAAGCTCTCCACAGACATGCCCACAGGCCAGTCCAATGGAGGAAATTCCTCAAATGAGGTTCCCCCTTCCCAGGTAACTCTAGTTTGTGTCAAACTGACAAAAAATAACCAGCACAGTGACCTTACAAAAAAGACCACAGAGAGCTCCCTTGGACCCTCTGCCATATGATGTTTCATCCAGATCTGTGAACCAAAGAGTAGGCCTTACCACTGCACCACACCTCGCCTCAGCCTGGAGTTTGGTGGCACCTTGACTTTGGCCTTCCGGCTTTCAGATGGAGAGAAGTGAATTTCTGTTGTTCATGCCACCCAGTCCATGGCATTCTGTTACAAGCACCTGCACTCACTAATGCAGACAAACAAGAGAAACGGTAGTTTGAAATTTGAAAACAGCTGCTTACTGCTGTGGTATATTTTTTCTAGACTTTTGTTCTTGGTCATAAGTTTTTACACAGAATTATGAAGACTACAAGTGGCTATTTTCAGACTTGGTGTGTCTTTATGTGACTGGGGAGAGGAAAATGGATTATTCTGTCTGGTTTTACCCAGAATCCCTTGCTCTTTGTTCTTCACTTTGGGCACTGAACATACTTTTCTCATTCTCTAGCTCATAGAGGGATGTGAGGTTGGGGAGGAGTGTGATGGTGACTCCTCTGGCTTCTGCAGCCATCTGTACTCATGTGCACATAACCCTTATAACTAAAAAATAATTTTTTTTGTAAATTTTTAACCAAATTTTTGTGTATTTCAAACAGAACATCTTAATTATCTTTATACCACCTTCCCCATTAGCACCCTCCAATAGTGTTT
>NW_008352479.1:3880408-3940836 GCF_000622305.1 Nannospalax galili | reverse complement strand
TTTAAAAAAAGGAAGCAAGTTGCACCTAAGCCTGTAATCAGTGTCTTTCTGGAAGGCCACCCTAAAGCAGAAGCCAGTCCTGAGAACCTCAGGCATTACTTGTGTATCTGGACTTTCCAAGTCCCTTCAACATCAAGGACCTACAGTAGAGTGAAGAGTCCTTTGATAAATCTGCACTGATATAAATTAATCAAAACTGTCCCAATCTAATTTCCCATTATCATTACTGTATTTGCTCTAATACAAAGCTTAGAGTGAGTCAAGTTTGGCCTTGAACCTGCCTGTTGAGCTTCATCCCTGTCTTTCTTTGTCACACTCCCTGCAGGTTCCAATTGTGGCGTTGACTCTCCAGCCCCTTTGCCTTAAAGGTTCTAATCATCCTGTAGCCCAGACACCACTCATTCCTTCAAAAAGCATGAGCATCAGGAAAGCGCATGGCACCCTGGGAAGAAGGCGAGATTAAAGAGAGGACCAAGAGTGCTGCCGGTCTGGAGCTGGGACCAGGAGGTGTGCAGCTGCCAGGGCATGGAAGAGAGATGGGGTATTCACCGACGGTGCGGTGAGACCACAAGCCCATGGGGCCCGGGTGAAAGCTAATGGAGACTGTGGACAGGGCTGGAATGATATTGTTTCTTTGTAAGTCGCTCCCTCCCTATCATATAAACCATGCTAAACCCAAACTAAAAATGGTGGGACCTTTGAGAAGTGGTACCTCATGGGAGACCCCTGGGTGTCTCTGCTTCCTGTTTTCTGATGTTTACAGTTTGCTTTCTACCACCATCTCCACCATTGGCATCTGGAAGCCTAAAGCCACCCAGTCTTGGGCTAGACCCTCTGGAAACATGAGCTAAATACTTTTCTCTTTGTAAGTTAATTGACTCTGATGTTTCATAATAGTATCATGAAGCTGATCCAGGTCTCCTCATACCACAGCAGCTGCTGCAGGTGCTCAGTGGCTAGATGATAAAGGCTGAGTTCTTTCCAGGATTTTACCTGGAATGTTACCCAGATGGCAGGCATGCTGGGGAGGGGCGTGGATGATGTGACGCTAACATCAAGGGTAATGTCTGCAGATACAAACATGTGTGCCTTGCTTACCTAGCCACTGGGCCAGGCATGTTAAGTCTGACGGAGAAATCGCTGCCAGAATCTCTAGTTTTGCTGCAAAATTGGGGAGACTGAAAATAACAGCCTACTCAGGATTTTGTGTTTTGTGTTTGTTTCCACAATGATTTGCTAGTCTCTGGCAGCCATGGTAACTTTGCCAGGGAAAGCCGTGTGCCTTGCTTACCTAGCCACTGGGCCAGGCATGTTAAGTCTGACGGAGAAATCGCTGCCAGAATCTCTAGTTTTGCTGCAAAATTGGGGAGACTGAAAATAACAGCCTACTCAGGATTTTGTGTTTTGTTTGTTTCCACAATGATTTGCTAGTCTCTGGCAGCCATGGTAACTTTGCCAGGGGTGAGCTGAATGCTAGCCACTGACCTTTGGAGTGAGTTCTAGGTCTCACATTTGCCAGCCTTGACCACTTTATTTTTATTTTTTGATTTCCTTTAGTTTATGTGTATAAGCATATTGCTTGCATGCATGTAAGTCCACCTGTGTCCCGCAATGCCCACCGAGGTCAGAAGACAGTGTCGGATCCTCTGGAACTAGAGCTACTGACAGTTGTTAGCCGCTCTGTGGGTGTTGGGATTTGTACCCAGGGCTTTTGCAAGAGAAGCCAGTACTCTTAACCACTGAGCCATCTCTCCAGTCCCTTTTTTCTTTCTTTTCTTTTTCTGCCTGCATTGCTTCCTATTGTGAGAGAGGAGGCCACCTCATGTCGTGGCATGTTCTGGCAACTGTAGACATGTTGAAGTCTGCCCCTGGCTTCCCAGGCCTGGTTCTGTGAACTTAACTCACTGAGTGTAGGTTTGATCCTTGGCTAAACGATACCAATACTTCAAAAATATATAAAAACTATAGGGGCTGGGCATAGTAAGTGCTCAACAAGTGAAAAGTCTCTCCTCCTCTTCCTCCTCCTCCTCTTCCTCCTTTGTCTTCCTCTTCCTTCCCTTTTTTCCTTTCTCCTCCTCCTCTTCCTCTTCTTCCTCCTCTTTCTCCTTTTCCTCCTGTTCCTCCTATCTCTTCTCCTCCTCTTCCCCCTCCTCCTTTTCCTCCTCCTCCTCTTCCTCCTCCTCTTCCTCTTCCTCCTCTTCTTCATCCTCTTCTTCCTCCTCTTTCTCCTTTTCCTCCTGTTCCTCCTATCTCTTCTCCTCCTCTTCCCCCTCCTCCTTTTCCTCCTCCTCCTCTTCCTCCTCCTCTTCCTCTTCCTCCTTCTCCTCCTCCTCTTCCTTTACCTTCTCTTCCTGCTGCTCCCAAGAAGGACCTTGGGTTTAGGAAATCCATCCCTTTGCCAATTACAAAGTTAAAAAAACAAAAACAAAAACAAAATGACACCAATAGAGTTCTGCTGTGCCATCCCACTGCACATAACCTGACCTTGGTAAAATTGGGTAGTAGGCAGGCTGGGATAGGTATGGGGTGAAGCAGGTCTAGGAAGGCAGACGGAAATGGGGCTGAGAGGTTGGTTACGGGGAGGTAGCAAAGCCAGCAGGGAGGAATCAGGGATGACCAGGCACTCACAGCCCCTTGTGCCAGTTCTTTGCCGACAAAGTTAACAAAGCCCGTTGCTAATACACAGACCTGTTGGCGCCCAGGGAAAATGCAAATGACATTCTATGAAAAGCTGGGCAGAGTCTGCTCCAAGCAGGGCCCCTTGTCTGCCAGACTCCAACCTGAAGGTCTGGGCCCTGGACTCAGTGGGTACTGGGCATAACGGGGTAGAGAGCCACAGACTTCATGCCTCATCTACTTGGTTTATTTTTGTCTATGGTTTTCAGTTTGTCCAATTAGTTGAATTTGCCTAATAATGAAAACGAAAACATCCAATGGAATTTTGGCATCCAGGACTCTAATATATATCCCATAGCTACATAAGAAAACACTTTAAGACTGTTATCTTTACCCAAGGTTGCTGAGAAAAAGTAGTCTTGAGCCTACATAAAACTTCTGTGAGTTTCTTTAGCACCTGATGCTCCCATCATAAAGTGATTATCTATTTTTCCGTATGTGTTCCTGATAATGAGCTATATTTCATTCTCAAAGACCTAAACATCTGAGTGGGACTTGGGCCAAGGAGCTGGTACCTGGGTACCTGGACCCAGGAGACAGGGCACTGGGTAAGGTTGCTAGGTGGTTTGGTTGCTACTGTTGTTCCATGAAGGTGTGACTTCTACCTGGCTGGGAAGCAGCCCTGTGTATCCTGACTGTCCTGGAGGGTGGCAGAGTGGGCCCCACCTTCTCAGCACAGTCAGGGGCTGGTGCAGAAGGTGTCCTATTGGAGGCATGGGGCTGGGGACAACCCAAGGACATGTTTGCCTTGCTCCCCATGGTTTTTCCCATCCCCCTGTCTTTCCTTCTATCTTAGTCGCCATTGCAGTTTCCTGAAGTTGTGCTGGGGGCCAGTTTGCTTGTGGTGGTGGCCTCTGGGGAAGGCCCACCTCATTTCTTTGCAGTTTATCCACTTTCCTTTGTCAATCTGCTGGTTAAGATTGTTGGCGATAGGAAGCATTTAAAACCAGCCTGGTGGATGAATGGACAGAAGGAGGGCCTGGGGGCTGGGTACATGCAGACAGCATGCACACTAGGGGTGTGTGCCTGTGTGGCTGGGTGGGGGGCATGCTCATGTGCATGTGGGGATGTGTGTGCACATTGTTTCTGCCTGCAGTGGGGTCCCCATCATGCATTTAGGATGGACCACATTTGCATTTCATCAGGCTCTGAGTGCCCTGTACCCTCCTCCAGTCATAGGACTTCAGGCACCAATGCCAAGCCACAGGGGAGACTTCCCCTTCTGACCCTAGCTAGCATCACCTTCCAGCTGCCTCTAGGCCAAGGCACCATCTAAGCACTGCACACAGTCACTGAGGTGACCCCCAAACAGCCCAGCCAGTCGGTGCTATGAGCCTCCATTTCCAGAGGAAGCCAGGCACTGAGAGGTTAAGTGGCCCAGCTGTCAGGAGATTTTTGAACCCAGACAGTCTGGCTCCAGAGTCTACACCCTAACCCCACGACTCTTTGTTGCTTTCACACAAAGCCCCTGGACTCCGGTTTGAAAGGCAGTAATGAAGAGTCAGTGCCACGCCCCCCTCCACTAAAGCACCATTCCAGTTCATCTAAAACCCAGAGCCACAGGAGGCATCTGAGCCATTAGCTTTGGCCTGGCAGAAGTGGACTGTCCAGCAGCATTTTGTCAGGCCCAGTGCCAGTACTCCAAGCTGATCAGAATCATCTTTCAAATGTGGTGACACAAAGGCTTTGATGGCACATCTGACTTTTTGCTGTGGATTTCTTTATTTCTTCACTGTGAGTGATGTGTTACATTAAGGTAGCACAGGAGAACACAGAGGAAATGGAAGGGCCCCACCACCTCAGCTTTCTCCCATGTATGTTCTAGAAAGTATTCCATCATGTTTGTATGTATCGCATAAGTTCACACTTATTAAAAGAAAAGCTGCAATAATGCACATTGTTTTGTAATCTTTTATTTAACTACACAACACTAACATCCCCTGCATCATCTAATATTCTACAATTGTTTTAAGGACTGCATAGTAGCCTCAGGTTTCACATTTTGGTTGCTCCCCAATTTTTGCTAATGGAACACAACAAGACCTATTTCCTTAAGGTAGCAAAGGCCTTGCCAGCTCAAAGAATGGGTTTTTTGAGAAAGGGTCTCATATAGCCCAGGCTAGCCTCAAACTCTCTGTGTAGCCAAGGATGACCTTGAATTTCTGAACCTCCTGCTTCTACTTCCCAAGTGCCATAACTACAGGCATACACTGCCAGACTGGCTTTACGGAGTGCTGGGGACTGAACCCAGGCCTTTGTGAATTCTAGGCAAGCACTCTACCAACTGAGCTACAGGATGTCACACTTCTAAAGGGGTTAAATTATTCTCCAGAAAGCTGGGCTGCGTGCATGGTCCACACACTACCAGATAGACTAAAAGTGCTTATTTTCTTAACCAGTTGTTGCTGTAGACACCGTTTAACGATAAACAGGTTACATCTTTGAAGAAAAAAATTGCCTAAGTAGTGTTGCAGTCTGCCAAATTTCCAGAGACGTTCCATGATCACAGATAGTTGAAACATTTCAGAAATTCAGTTTATTCAAATGCTGATCCAACTCAGTGAGACTCTGCAAAGACCAGGGTAAAACAGGGACAGGATGGGAAAAGGATGGGAAGGAATAGAATCTCCAAGCCATTTTTCCTAAAGCAGGAGCAGAGGCATCTATCAAACGAAGACGAGGTGTTCCAGTCTGCTTTTGCTCAGCCTGGCTCCCTGGCAGCTTTCCCATCCCTGGGTCTGAGAGGGTTGCCGGCATAGCCTGCTGCAGAGCTAGCTCTGCCTCCACAATATTCATGGTGGCCAACTTGGGCAATTAAAGGTTTCTGTTAATTTCTTTACCCCTCCAGTCTACTGGCTTCCCCTCCTCCCCTATCAGCAAGTTGGAGTGACAGGTATTTAAAGTCAGCCTGTCATGCATCAGCAGCTCAGCTGTGTAAATGACTGATTTCCTTGACATGCTAAACAGTTTGGTGTGCATATGTGGAGACCTGCAGACCCCCTCGCCTGCCACTGTCTGCTTCACAAGGTAGCAGTGGTTTAAGACCAGGAAACAGTCTTCCAATCCGCAGATGTATCTGGAATCTGCGTTTGAAATGACCTGTGGGTGGATTTCTGCAGCAACAAAGAGACTTTCAGGGTGTGGCTTAAATTTCTTTCCTTGCCAAGGTTCCTTTAAAAAATTACTTTTTCCTGACAGGCTGGAGACCATGGAGTCCTTAGCAAATCTGAGAGATGCGCTTGGACCCTGCTCAGCATTGCAACTGGAGTAACAGACGTCTGTTTAGGGAAGGCCTGCTCCCTTTTTACATGCAAGGCTTGTTGCTAAAAATTCTCTTTTAGATGAATTATTAAACCCAATTTCTGAAATAAGGACAATGCATATTTCTTCTAAGCCCTTCTTTGTCTCTGGCATGTGACACCTGGATCAGTTGGCAGAGAGCAGAGAGGAGAGGCCAGGTGGGGACAGAAGGAAAGGCCACAGAAATGAATAAATGTTGTTTTATAGTCTCCAAATTTCCTGTGTAACCATCCTGACAGGAATGAAGATGTCCTAAAGAGAAACTTGTGCCCCTCTCTTTGGCTGTCAGACTGCTGAGACTGGACCCCCTGGAATTTCCCCAGGAATCTCATACTGGAGGAGGGAAAGGCTGAAGCCTATGCCACTCACAGGGGGAGCTTGTCTCTCAGGAACAGATTTCACAGCGCAGGCAACTTGTCAGAGCACCTTGCAGGTGAAACTGGAGCCCAGACAATGATGGTGGTCAAGCCTGTACTTTAACCTGGCTGCTTAGCTGTTCAGACCTCTTGCTTTCTTTCTATTTAAAACTGAGTCCCTTGTCAGAACCCCTAAGATAAACTCAGTTGGAGGGGTCAATGGGCCACTCTTCCCAAAGTGGCCATGTTGAATACATCTTCTTTCTCTGGTTCTTATCATTGCTTGTTTGTTTCATTGGCCTATTGAGGACAGGTGGCCAAGCCTGTTAGGGCTGCTGGGGCCCAGACTCTGATTCTAACAACTCTGACACCACCTGCTCAGATCTTGTGGGGCTCACAAAGGCGTCTTTACTCATCTTACAGAAATGCACAAACACACAGCTCTGTAAACCTCTACTTCTCCTATCCTAGTAAAGGGGTAATATTGAACTTGTCAGAATTCCTTTAAGAAAGACAACTATCCTTTGAGACTAGGCATTGATCAGCCTGGGATGTCAAAGCAGGGGTTCTTTTTATCAGAGAAGAGGCCTTTGTATGCTCTTGAAAGGGACTTGGTAGGAAAGGGGCTGGAAGAGCTGAGCTAACATCAAGTCACAGTGTGTAGTGGCTCCAGTGTGCTAAGAACAGGGGCATCTGGGGTTTTCAGGTTACAGGCCTAACATGAAGTGGGCACCACAGTCACCCCACCTCCCTATCAAGGCCTCAGCAGCATCAACAGTTTTTTTTTTTAAAGCCTCAACCCTTTAAATATTCCCATATTCGCCTAACATTATTTTAGAACTCCGTTATAAAATTTATATCCCTTTTTGTAATACATGAATTTTGATGGCAATTATATAAAAAGAGTTAAATGTGAACATGAAATTCATATCTTCGAGCTAGCCTTGGATGCCACTTCCCAGGCAAGAATATCCTGCTGGCACAGGGTCGCCTTGTGTCTTCGTCTATGTAGGATGCTGTAACAAAGTGCCTTGGGCTGGGTAACTTACAAACAACAGAACAGTGTTGCTCACAAGTCCTGGAAGCTTGGAGTCTAAGATCACAGTGTTGGCATGCATGCTCAATGTCTGGTGAGATACTGTTGCTCAGACAGTGACCTTGCTGTGGTCATACATAGTAAAAGGGGTGAAGGACTCCTTCAAGGTTCTCCCTCTTAATATTACCATGCTGGGGGTTAAGTTCCAACAGATAAATGCAGTAGGGACATGGGGGGATGAGACACCAACACTCAATACATGGTGAATCTGAATCTGGGTTTTAACCAGGCGACTGAAGTCACTGTTTGAAATATGCTGGTCCATACTGTCCATCTTAGAGCTGAGATGCTCATTTGACTGGGGAATGTATTAGAAATAAAATCTGAGGTCCAAGGACCCCACTGATACTGCACAAAGAACACTCGGACAAAGCAAAGTAACTTGGCAAGGCAGCTTTTACTTCTGCAAAAGGGTTCATTGCTTGTCACTCACAGTGAGCAAGTACACCAGGACAACTGACCTTGAAGTGTAAGGGAATATGATGCGAGAAAGAGGAAGAAACCAACCTCTACAGAACAAGCAGTCTGCTGGGTGTGGTGGTGCTCGCCTTTCATTCCAGCACTGAGGAGGCAGAGACAGGTGGATCTCTGTGAGATCAAGGCTAGCCTGGTCTACAAAGTTCCAGGCAGGCTGGGGCAAAACAACAGAACAAGCAGATTTATTACAGCAGGGAATAAACCTAAGAGGGTTCCCCTTCCAAAGCCTAGGGGCTAGAGGAGATGAGCACCAACAAGTCATCTCCACATGAGTTTCCAGCCACCCTTTGATACACCGTTCCTGATATAAATGAAAAGGCAAGGATACCAAGAAAACTCAACAAAGAAACCTAGAGGCAAGAGAAGAAAAGGGCTGAGTGAGTAAAGACAATGTCTCACCTCAAAGGGAGAAGGTCTCATTCGTAGGGTGATAAGATATTCAGAGGATGGTGGAGATGTTGGAAGTGAAAACATGGAGGGGTGAAAATAAAAAGTAATGAAAAGGATGGGGCCAATAAGTAATGCCTGCCAAAATACAATAAAAAACACTGAATCAATAGCAGAGGCCCAGCATAAAGCCAAAGGTATTCCAGAGAGAACAAGGAAAATAGGGGGGAAAGTTTTAAAGAAAACAGTCTTTTAAAAACATTCCAGGCACATGCCTTTAATTCCAGCACTCAGGAGGCAGAAGCAGGTCTATCTCTGTGAGATCCAGGCCAGCCAGGGTTACATATGCAGGCAGGTCATGTCTCAAAACAACAGCAACAAACAAGCAAAAAGCCAAAAAACATTCCAAGAGAAAATAATATGATTTTACAAACTGAGTAAGTCCCCAAAGAGGGCAGCACAGTGGATATTTTTAAGGGGGAAGAGCTACCTAGAGCATATTTGCATGGATTCAAATATTTCCATGACAATAGGCAGATCTTCAGAGATCTGCCAGGAAGGTGGGGTGCAGAGAAAGGATGAGGGAGCCGAGAGACATAAGCATTTCAGCAACATGGGGATGAGTTTCAACATGCTGAAGGAAACATTCCCAGCCCAGACCTCTACACTCAGCTAAGTCAAACAAGTGTAGTTTCTGGAAGGTGGGGAATTAACAAAGAAAGAGAAAGCAGAGAGGCTCAGGAAATGGACTGATGAGAAGAGAGACAGAAGAAATTTAACTTTGTCGAATGAAGCCCCGGGATGACCACTGGGCAGCCAGGAAGATGAGCTGACAACTTTGATTGGAGCAGACAGAAGGACAGCTTCTGGGAAAGATGTCTCCAAGATACTGATAGGATAAATGTCTGCATATATTGAGAGAAGTTTACCTCTTTCCTAGAGAGATTGTGGGAAGAATTAGCAATGGGTACATGAGATTGTACAAGTAGGGAAAAAAGGTCAACAACCAACTCCAAGAAAAACAAAAAAATCATATACAAAAGGAAATGTAATATTTTCCAGGAGCCCCTTGATCAATGTTTACTTAGTAAAAATGCTTATTGAATATTTATTTAACAAAAAATGCGATATGGTTACAAGGAAGATATAGGAAAGGAAATAGATAAGGTAGGGGTGTATTGACTAAAACTATCATCACTCATTACAGCAAGGCAGAGGATTGTGTCTAGAGTGCAAAAATCCAGGCTGAATAGTATAATGCTCTTAGGAAAGTAGAGGTAAATAAGAAAAATATTTGCTGAGAGTTGGGACATGGGTGGAGAGAAATGGGAAGTTTGGTGCTGGGGCTCAAAGCCAGGGCCTTGCACATGTTAGGCATGTACTCTACTGCTGGGCCACATCTCCAGCCCTTGAACATTAAATTTTAAAGCACCATGTCTGGCCCAGGGTAAGTACTGACCATGAGTCAAAACTATTCTCTCCATTCCTATCTCCAGCCTCAGCTTTTCTCAGCAAACTGGGTGGTGAGTTACCAAAATGGGGGGTTTGACTCCTTCCTCTTACCCCAAACTCAGAAGAGAACCCAGTATAATAAATGTTGTTGTGCTGGTTAATTTTTGTCAACTTGACACTAAGTAGATTCACCTGGGAAGAGGGAACCTCATTTGAAGAATTTCCAGATCAGGTTGGCCTATGGCCATGTCTGTGGGGCATTTTCTTAATTGCTAGTTGATGTGGGAGAGCACAGTCCCCTGTGGGCAGTGCCATTCCTAGGCAGGTGGGTCAGGGCTGTATAAGAAAAGCAACTGAGCATGCCAGGGAAGCAACCAGTAAGCAGTGTTTCTCCACTGTCTCTGCTTCAGTTCCTGCTTCCAAGTTCCTGCTTGAGCTCCTGCCTTGGTTTCCCTCAAAGATGGACCCATAAGCCAAGTAAACCCTTTCCTCCCCAAGTTGCTTTTGGTCATGGAGTTTTTTCCCAGCAACAGAGAAGCAAAGTAGGACAGTTGCTGTCTGTTTTTGTTTTTGCTGTGGTTTCCCTTCAGAGATAAGATACTTCAACACTGAACTTCTTTGGAGAAACTTCCAGCACATGGGAAACTTGGACACAGAATTGTTTCAGCACTTCTTTAGTCACTGAAATAAACAACTGGCATGTCAAATAAGAAATCTCTATTTTCATCATATGTATGTATATATAACTAGGGATGTACTGGATAAGAATTGCATTTATGTGACAAAAAGCAGTCTGAACTTAATCCACTGAGATGGCCTGAAGGTTCTCCAGTGGCCCAGATGATTGGGGCTTCCATTAGTTGCTTGTCCCATGCTACGACCTAAAGGAAGGAGCTGAAGGGAGGAAGGGTTTATTTTGGCTCACAGTTTGAAAGGGTCCAGGAAGAAGATGGCTTGGCGGTAGTTGGCTCCACAGTAATGGTAGCAGGAGCGTATGGCTAGAACTTGCCTCCTGAAGCACAGAAGGGGACATGTTGGCATGCAGTTGGCTTTCTCATTTTTTCCTTTTTTTCCATCTGGAACCCCAATCCACAGGATGGTGCTACTCATATTAAGAGCAGTTAATAATCTCTGGAAACACTCTAACAGACACATCCAAAGCTGTGACCCTCTAATGCCCTAGGTGTTTCTTTATCCAATCAAGTTAACAATAGAAATTATTCATCACAGGAACTTTGTGCAACAATACAGTGAGCCTCTACCATATTTATTAAATGCTTATCATTTGAAGATTTATTTATTTTTATTTATGTGTGTCTGTGTCTACCTGCATGAGTTTATGTGCACCATGTGCATGAAGTACATATGGAAGCCAGAAGAGGGCACCAGATCCCCCGAAATTGGAGTTACAGATAGCTGTGAGCCACCATTTGAGAACTGGGAACCAAACCTGGGTCCTCTGTAAAAGTAGCTAGTATTCTGCTGAGCCTTTTCTGTAGCCCCCAATGTTTATAATTTGAAGATGAATTTCAAAGAGCTGAGGACCAGGCAGAGATTGCATCATTCTGGGGTGGGGCAGCAGTGGAGAATACCCAGCCCAACATGAAGGTGGTGTGTGGTAACTGAGGCCTGGAGTCTCATAACAGTTCAGTGAGGTGAATGTAAGTTACACTCCATTTACAGAGGCAGGCTGAGCCTTGTAAAGGTTAAGAATGACTAAGTTGATAGGTGGAGGAGCTAAGCTTCACATCCAGGTCTGTTGGCTCAGAGTCTGAGCTCTTCACCATTACACACACACACACACACACACACACACACACACACACACACACACCACTTAGACAAACTAGCTGACTGTGAAATTGGGGACTGTGTTCCCAAATAGTGAGGCACATTTTTGAACACACTTGAAGTGGTACATTTTACTCATTCCCAGCATCTCTGTGGCCAGGGGCATGGCTGGGTCTCTCCTGGAGACAGGCTTTGCCACTAGACCTGGGCCTGGTATCCTGGTGGCTCACCCAAGACCTTGTTATCTCAGGCACAGAACCATAAGCATCATTTTTCTAAGTGAGGGGTCTGCTTGGCTCTCTTCAGGGCTCACACTCAAGGGCAGGGCTCCTGGCCAAACAAAAGTGGGGCCTGTGAGAGTCCAACTGCACTTAGAAAATAGTAATAATTGCATGTACCTCCTTTAATGAGCTATCATTCCCGAATGGCAGCAGCAGCTCAATGTTCAGTGCACTCCAGCCGGGAGTCAGCCTAGCCCCGGAATTCAATCACTAGCTAGTTCAACGTGCCTTCCCACAAGGTGCTGCCCCCTCCTGTGAGGGCGGGGTGGTCCACACACTGCCCAGGGAGCAGAGGCCATGAGGGCAGAACCCAGTGGTGGTGGGCAGGTTGTGGGTGCTCCAGACAGTGGGCTGTACAGACCCTGCTGGGTTGTGTCCAGATGCCTTCTCTCATGTTAACGGCTGCCACCTACCTTGCCACCACCTCACCTGAATGCCTAGTGCCTGCAGGAGCTCGGGGGTTCCCTTTGCCTGATTTTATGTGTTACCTCCCAGCTTCCACCAGCCAGTTCTGCATATCTCAGCCATTTGTACCCAATCTCCACCCTTCCCCTGACGATTCTGGGGATTCTGTGGTTCTGGGGGCTGTGTTCACAAATAGTGAGGCACATTTTTAAACACTCTCGAAGTGGTACATTTCACTCATTCCCAGCATCTCTGTAGTCAGGAGTGTGACTGGGCCTTCAAGCTTTCAAGGCAATTACTTTTACCCGCTGAGCCATCTTGCTGGCCAGCACTTACTGTTCTGGTTTCCTTTCTGTAGCTGTGATAAAATGCTGACCAATACCAACTTGAGGAGGAAAAGGTTTATTTTATTTTACAACTCCCAGGTCACAGTCCATCACTGAGGGAAGTCAGGCCAGGAACTCAAGGCAGGAACCTGGAGGCAGGAACTGAAGCAAAGACCATGGAGGAATGCTGCATACTGGATTACTTCCCCTGGCTTGATCAGCTACTTTTCTTATACAGCCCAGGCCCACTTGCTCAGGGATAGCATTGCCCACAGTAGGATGGGCCCTTCTACATCAATTAGTAATCAAGGAAATGCCTTACAGACATGCCCATAGACAAATCTGATGGAGAAAATTCCTCAACTAAAGTTTCTTCTTCCCGGGCGACTCTAGTTTGTGTCAAATTGACAAAAACTAACCAACATATTTACTTTTCTTTAAATTGACTCAATTTTACATTTCAGCCTCATTCTAAGCAATATTAGTGAGTTCTGCAGGAAAATGTCCTGGGCACATGCACACATACACATATGTGTACACACAGACACATGTGCACATGCATGCACATAGATACACATGTACACAGATACATACGAACACATGAAATCATGTATGCATGCAGACATGCACATGCAATGCCTACATGCATATATGCACACAATGCATGTGTATACATACATGCATGGACACATATACACATGCATTTGCCCACATACTTGCAAGCACACACATGCATACATACATGCATGCACACAGAGACACAAATAAGCATGGTGGGTCTTAACTTGAGAAAGTGGTCATCACAGGATACCTGACATGGTGTGGCAATGGAAGGTGACACCACAGGACGCTCCGAAGGATGTTTGGCTCACTTCTGTGCCAGGCAGCGTCTGAGTGTGGGCTGCTCCCTTGTCTGTGGCTCTTCCGCCCTGCCTCAGGGTCAGCGGAGCCACAGGCATCTCCCTCTGTCATCTACTCACAGACACACTCTTCCCTTGCCATGCCTCTGCCATTTGTTAAAAAAATTAATCTTTGAAAGTTAGCACACAGTCATGGGTTTCACTATGGAATTTTCCAACATGTTTCATTACACTTTGCTCTTGTTTCTCCCCTTCCCCACTGCCATCCCCCTCCTTCCTCCCTCCTCCTGCTGGTCCCCTTCCTCCCCCCAGGCACCCCCCTTTCACGTCACATGTACTCTATTGCCCTTTCTCCTCTTCCCTCTTTACTACCTCCTCCTCCTCTCTCACGATTCTCTTTCTAATTTCATGTCACACACACACACTTACATCTAGATTCCACATATGAAAGAAAGCACACTATTGTTCTTTCTGAGTCTGACTTATTTTTCTTGACATAATGAAACTACCATATGCTCCAGCTATCCCACTTCGGAGTACTCAAAGGACTGCAGTGGACTTACCACAGAGGCATTGGTATAGCTGTGTTCACTGCTGCAGTATTCACAAAGCTAAGAAATGGAAGCTGCCTGGACACCCATCAGCAGAGGGATAAAGTGATAAGTGCACACAGTGAGTCCTGTTCAGTTGAAAAGAATGAAATCATGGTGTTTGCAGGAAAATGGAGGAAACCACAGGTGTCTTTCTTGCACCTCCTGTCAGCAGCTCTGCCTTTCTCTCCTCTCCTGGTGACCCTTCTTTACCACCCTCCTGGTCATTCCTTCTCTTCCCTGAAGGCGTTGGCCTTGAGGCTATTTTTTCCATTCCTAGTTCATCCACAAACTTTTCTGTTGATGTCCGTCTGGTGTTTGGTCTGAAAGTCCCTTGACTTCTCCACCTCCAGTATCTCCCCCATCCTGCCCTTCAGCACGCCACAGCATGGTTCCACCACATGGAACAGGCAGCTTCCTGGAACTACACCATCTCAGAAATCTTTCCCTCTCAGACTTCACCCACCACCGTCTGGCTCCCTGTACCCTTATTCCTGCTGTTTGGGCACTTCATCATCATTAGAACTCCAATGTTTCCTTTTCACAAGGGTTCACATTCACCTACCCTAAGTATATATACCAGAAGCACTGAACAGACTCAGAAGTGACTGCCCATGCTCAGATTCCACCATACCCCTTGGCATAAACCCCACCCTTGCAGCAGCCACCCCATCTGCAGGCTGTAGGGATGGTTTTTATAAAATGGACATGTCTAGACTGATGACTTTTAATTAACCCCATCAAAACCATGTGCTCTTGTGTCTTGTGACCTGGGCACTGATCTTGTTTCCTGGGAACCTCAATTTGGTACTTCACCCAAAAAGATAGTGAATGTGGGCACACTTGAGAATTAACATATCAAAGTGCTGAAAACAAGCACACCATCTCCATTGCACACAGTGGAGATTAGGAAGGATGTGTGCCTTGGGTGAATGAGATACTCTACAACTAGGGATGAAAAGGCCCAGATGATCTGTTAAGATTAGAGTGAAGCCAATCTTGTACTTTTGCAGAAGCTGGAGAAACCATTTTGAATAAAATCATGGGTGGGGCCTGACTCAAGGACACAGTTCTAACAAGCACAGTTCCAGGAGACAGACAGTTCTAAGAGATATGGGGGGAAGGAGTATTCTCTGAATTTGGGCCCACTCTTAAAAACCAAACTTAAGAGGCAGGTTTTTTTTTGTTTTGGTAATTGTAATGTTGGCATAGTAACTCTGCAGCAGGCCAGTGCTATGCCTGGGCCTGAGATGGGGTGTATGGGACCTGGCACTATTGAAGAGAGTCTACCTGCCTTGTACTCAGAGTTTGTTTTGTTCTTGTTTTCCTATTTTCTGGTCACATTTCCATTTAGTAAAATTCCTGGAGAGCAAAACTATGTAATTTCAAGTATTCTAAAAATGATAAAATATGAAGAAAAGTGTTTGTCTCTTTATCATGTGAGACCTGGCATCTCCCACTGAGAGATCCAGCAGTTGACTGAGGACCAGTCTCTGTACCCACTTAGGTTCACCTTCTTCTTACTCAGCCCTGCAGATTTACCCAAAGAACCCCTCCAAGAAATCTGCCCTCCCACCTCTCAGAGCACTCATCACAGGCTTGGCAAAGAACTGTGTCTTATCTGTCTTCCCTATTAGATGGTGATGCTCGCTTTCTGGGAAAGGCTTTGACCTACCATTGTTAACCTACCCTTGTGTTGCTGTTTCTTCCTTATTGGGTCATTCTGTCAAGACTCAAGAAGTGAACAATACTGAGAAGTCTCAAAAAGCTCCAAACCTTACAAGATTCACAGGCCCCTCCCCAGGGTGATACAGGCAGCAACAGTGGCTGAAGGGAGAAGATCCTCTAACACAGTGAGCTGTCTGTTCATCCTGCAGGGAGCTCCAGGGACGCAGCATTTGTGAGTCCTCACCCAGGCTGGGATGTGCTTCTCCGTGCTGCAGCTGCCTTGGAGTCATTCACTCCTGAAAGCAATCCCTCACCCACACACCTATAAGCAACCTCAATAAACTCACTGGTTCACGGTGGGGTTTGAGTGGGGTTGTGTCTTTGTTCTGCAGTTGGGGCCCTATCTGGGGTGAACAGAGCTTTGTTCTCCCTTTCCCCAGGAAATGTCACCTAACACCTGCTTATCTTTGTTTCTCTATAGAATAGGCTCTTCACTGTCACCTGCTCAACAAAACAGAAATGAACTAGACCTAGAAGAGTTCTAGGTCAAAGAAAAGAGTAAGGAAATCAATACATCAAGTCAAGGCTTAAGCGATTGAATGAGGGGTAAAAACTAGGGGAAGAGACCAGAAAAAAGCAAATGAAAATCCATGTGGTTGGGACATGTCCTAAGTGGAGGTGTGATTTGCTGGGACTCTGGGTATCTTTATAGCAATGAAAAGGAGCAGGTAGTGTCATAATCAAAGGAAATAGATCTGCTAACTGCAGGATCCCATTCCCTATGCCCAGGATTAAGGTGCAGTGCACAGCACAGTGTCTCTGTGTTTAACACATGCTTCTGTAAGCCTGAAGAAAAGGATTACCACAGAACTACAGCCACTTCCAAGATGAAGCACAGTCCTCTGACCCTGACCCAGGTTCCTTGTCCTAACCCCACAGCAGTATCTGGAAACCAGTGTTATGTCTCCTGTCCCTTTAGTTTGCCTTGTGAGAATGTCACACAAATGGGATCCTATGGGATGGAGTTCACTGGTGCAGGGGTGAGCTCTCCATATCACTGAGTCAATACTTCTTCATTTTCTTTCTCTTGCTAGGTCCTGGGCCGTTATTCACTCCCTGGTTATAGGGCACTTGTTTCCAGAGGGGTTTTCTGTCTGTCTGCTACCCCTGGGTTCAGAGAGAATGTGTCACCATGCTGTCATCCCTTTCTTCCTGATGGACACTATCACTCACTGCTCAGCACTTAGGCCTTGTCTTAATATGGGATTAGGAGACCCTTCTCAGTTCTGATTCAGCCTCAGCAGGCGGTGGGTAAGGACCACATCTACATGTTTCCGGAGTGAGGCTTTGGTGAGTCTGTGAAGCCTCTAGCTGTAGAAGACCTTTTGTAGTTTGGGCCCAGAATGCATTTCTATTCTCCCTCGGGGAGGAGCCTCTTCTGGCTCTCTTCTCCCAGCTGCAGTCTGTTTCTTTGCATGGATCAGGAGCTCAGGACCCTTGTCCCACAGCAGCTTGACCTTTCCTAGCAGAGAAGGATGGCTTGTCTTTCTTCCAAGAGCCACCTGCTCCTGAGGTCCCTGTCTTGGGACTTTGGATGTGATGGGATCCAAGGGCTCTGCAATAATGGAGGAGTTAATCCCTTAATGGATTCATACTGGAAGGTGGGGCCTAGCTGGAGAAAGTTGATCACTGGGAGTGTGCCCTGGAAAGATATACCTTATCCTCTGCCCTTCCTCCCTCTCTCCATCCCACTCTTCCTGGCTGCCACAGCCTCCTGCTCCACCTGCTCCTGCCACCATGACAGTTGCCTCACTTCCATTCACAGGTCAGTCATGGATTGGAAATATGAGACAAAATAAGCCTTTCTTCCTTTAAATTGTTTCTCTCAGGTGTTTGTCATGGCAGGGTGAGACTAACACAACCTTCCTTTGATAAGGGCACCACTTCCATTCAGGATGATTTCTCCCCAGATGCCTAACCAATTCCCAAAGACTCCATGTCCAAACACCTTGGAGAGCTAGACTTTAACACATGGACTCACAAGAACCCAAAACCCCTGTGCTTTGTTGGTTCCCAGGGGTCCTGCTCTCATACTACCTCTGCTCAACCTTCAGTGAGTCATTGTAAGTTCTAGATGATTTCTTACTGGCTGGCACAGATCTGGTGACACATGTCACAAGCAAACAGGCATTCATGACACACCTTTCCCAGAAATCCTTGTCTTTCTTTATATTTCGGGTTAGTTATTTGTGCTGTGGCCTCAGCTCTCTTATGAGTTCTTGAAAAATTGTGAATTTGCCTAATGGCCCATCTTTGTTTTTTTGTTTTTTCCCTGTTGTAGGGAGGGGCAGGGACAATGTTTTCTCCATCTAAAACATACAAAGCCAGAAATCCATTCTTAAATTTTAAACAGAAGGTAGGGTATGTGGGGTGCAGGGCCCTTGTGGAGGGACAATGACCAGAAGTAAAGAGGGGCCTCCCGAAGGTCGACTCTAGCCCCTAGGTCAGTTCTGATTCACCCACAGGTATAAGGCCTAGGTTGGCTCTGGACATTTTAGATCTGAAATTTTCTCACAAAGGAAATCTGGATTTTTGGGTTCTCTGGAAAAAAACTTCCATCTGTGACTCCTCCATCTGTGACCCCCTCCATCTATAATCCCCTCTATCTGTGATTGACTCCATCTGTGATCCCTTCATCTGTGATCCCCTCCATCTGTGATTCCCTCTATCTGTGATCCTGTACATCCATGATTCCCTCCATCTGTGATCCCGTCCATCTGTGATCCCTTCCATCTGTGACCCCTTCCATCTGTGATCCTTCCATCTGTGATCCCCTCCATCTGTGATCCCCTCCATCTGTTATTCTTTCCATCTGTGATCCCTTCCATCTGTGATCCCCTCCATCTGTGATCCCTTCCATCTGTGATCCCCTCCATCTGTGATCCCTTCCATCTGTGATCCCTTCCATTTGTGATCCCCTCCATCTGTGATCACTTCCATCTGTGATCCCTTCCATCTGTGATCCCCTCCATCTGTGACCCCTTCCATCTGTGATCCCCTTCATCTGTGATCCCCTCCATCTGTGATTCCCTTCCATTTTGTGATCCCTCCATCTGTGACCCCCTGCATCTGTGACCCTCCTCCATCTGTGATCCCCAACATCCGTGACTCCCTCCATCTATAATCCCCTCTATCTGTGATCTACTCCATCTGTGTTCCCTTCATCTGTGATCTCCTCCATCTGTGACCTCCTCCATCTGTGACTCCCTCTATCTGTGATACTCTACATCCATGATCCCCTCCATCTGTGATCCCCTCCATCTGTGATCCCTTCATCTGTGATCCCCTCCAACTGTGACCCCCTGCATCTGTGACTCCTTCTATCTGTGATTCCCTCCATTTGTGATCCTCTCTATTTGTCATTCCCTCTACCTGTAATTCCCTGCCATCTGTGATCTACTCCATCTGTGATTCTCTTCCATCTGTGATCTCCTCCATTTGTGATCCCCCCCATCTGTAATTCCCTACATCTGTGATCCCCTCCAGGCTATTTCCCTGTGTGGGGTGACTCTCTACATCCTTGTCATCCTCAGTGTATGTGAGCTCCTAGCCAGCTTCAGGCATCTGCTTAACATGCCTGACCTTGTACACAGAGAATAGACTATGTCAGTTTGTTCTGGTTAAGTTTTACCAGCTGTGAAAATATGAATAACTCCTGTGTTAGTGGACAAACAATCAGGTCCCCAAGTCCCTGGGGAGTTCATACAACATCAGTCACCCTGGAACCCCTCATTCTGAAGTTTGTAAACTATCTGCTCTAGGGCAGAGCTGTGCCTTGACTGTTAACTGTCCATACCTGCACCATCCAGAGTTTGGTGATATAGGCGAGATACCTCTCAAAGTCCATATACCTGCCACCTCTGACAGTGTCACACTCAAGCACCAGGGTATGAGAGGGTGGGAGGAGCAGAGGGACCTTGATTAAAGACATGTTTTCCAACAAAAGCAGAAATTGTTGTAAGAAGCAGAGTGGGGCTTTAGATACTGGTTTAGAAGCACAAAGAAGAGACCAAAAACAGGAGGAGGGGGGAAACTGAAAAGGACAAGCAGAGCCGCCAAAGTAAGAGCAAAGCAGATACACGCTGGCGATAAGACAGGACATGGCTCCGCTCTGGGCAGCCCCGATCAGGGATTGTTGGCCCTTTTCTACTTTAAAAAAAATACACAATTACAACAAAGTAATTAACTGCTTTGTAATTAAATACCAAAATAATTAAATTTGAAATTAAACATGATAACATCCCGTTGTTCGGACAGGATTTATTAGTGTCTTAATCTGATAAACCATTTTTCATTATGATCAGAATTAAGTCTTAGAGGAAGGAAATCACAAAAGGAGTGGTTTTTTACATTCCACAGAGAAAGATGGCGCAAGTTTCCTCCTGCTTGGAAGTCTCCCAAGACAAATGTTGTCAGAGGCTGACTTGGAGAATGAGTTGAAAGAACAAGAGAGTATATTCTTGCTTTTCCTTCCTCTCTTCTCTCTACCCTTCTCTCTTCCTCTTCCTCCTTTCCCTCCCCATTCTCTTCTCTCCATAGTTTCATGTAGCCCAGGCTGGCCTCAAACTCCCTATGTAGTGGAGGCTTGAACTTCGGATCTTCCTGCTTCCACCTCCCAAGTGCTGGGATTAGAAGTGAGCATCACCATGCTTGGTTAATGCAGTGCTGGGGATTGAACCCAGGGCTTTGTGTATGCATGAGCACTCTGCCAACTGACCTACATCCCCAGCCCCTTGATGAAATGTTCTTGAAGGGACAATTTTTTTTCCGATATTCATAGTTAAATTATTATATGATTGGATTTTGAGATGTAATCAATGTTTCTTCACAGGTTATACTGATTTATGACTGAGAGGAAGTGGGGCAGGAGGAAAAGGACTAGAAGCCCAAACATAACAAAATTAATAGCTACCTATCAAACAATAAACATTTAATGTCCATTTGTTGCAAACTACCATGCCAAAAAAAGTCCCAGCATTCAAAGGTATATGAAACACACTGTGCCCTCTCTCCAAATGCAAAGTTCCTTCTCTTTCCATGAAGAGGAAGAATGTGTGCATGTGAAAGAAAATGGCAATCAGGAAGTCACTGGTAATGCACTGGTATTCAGGATGGTTAATTTTCTATATTGATTTGGCTGGGTTGTTGTACCAAAATATTACTGTAGATGCTTCTGTGAAGGTATTTTTAAGATGAGATTAACATGTAAATCAATAGATATTGGTCCAGCAGATAAGCTTCCAAAGTGGGTGGGCCTCATCCAAGCAGTCGAAAGTCTTAACAGGAAAAGCCTGTTCTTCCTAGAAGAGGAAGGACTTCTGCTGGAAGACTGTCTTTGGACTTGAGTTGTAGCTGTTCCTTGGATCTCCAGTCTCCAGCCCCTGCAGACTTTGGGCTTGTTATCTTCAAAAGTCATGTAAAGGGATTCCTTCAAATTTCTCTCTGCCTTTCTCTCTTCCTCTCCCTCTCATCCATCTCTGTCCTCCCTCCTCTTGTCCCTGTTGATTCTGCGTCAGATGGCTATCAAGTTCCCCAAGGCTCTATACACCCTTGCCCTTGCTCTAGGCCACAGAGAGCCAGGGTGGCCTGGGAGATCATCCCAATCCTGGTAGAATGTGCTGATTTCTGGGACTAGATGAGCACAGATGCCTGCCTTGAATAAACATCTCCAGCTACAAGTTATAGAACAAAGAAGGAAACAGCTAAGTACTTGTACTTCTAATCAAGCTCCTCTGTGGCCTGGAAAGCCCAGGAGGATGAGGGACCTTCATTGAACACCCTGCAAGCCAGTGCTGAGCACACATGCCTGTGCTGTCTGTCCCAGGTTCTCAGCAGAGGACGACAGATGCCTGCCTTGAATAAACATCTCCAGCTACAAGTTATAGAACAAAGAAGGAAACAGCTAAGTACTTGTACTTCTAATCAAGCTCCTCTGTGGCCTGGAAAGCCCAGGAGGATGAGGGACCTTCATTGAACACCCTGCAGGCCAGTGCTGAGCACACATGCCTGTGCTGTCTGTCCCAGGTTCTCAGCGGAGGACTTAGGGACCATGCTGCCTGCTTCTCTGTGAATTGGCCTCTGTAGTCATGGGAAGAGCTCTGGCCTTTACTCAAGATCTGGGGTGAGGTGGCTGCCTGATGACAATACTTGAAGGATGTGCCCAGATATCCAGGAGCTGGGGGGGGGGCAATTGGCTCACTTGGCTTAGAAAGGGACTGCTAGGTGGGCATGATGGTACACACCTGTCATCTCAGTCTTTGGGACGCTGAGACTGGAGGATCTGAGTGTGAGGCCACCTGGGCTACATGGTAAGATCTTGTCTCAAAAACAAATAAAACAAAACACTGCTAGCTGTCCTCACTGTCACCCCTATGTTGGTCACAGTGATATCCCCCACACTCTGTGTATGTGACCTGGGACATGAGCCTTAGCTGTGCCTGGCCTGGTCTCAGTAAACTGGCTGCTGGGGGTACCCTTCCCTAGGCATGTGCAGACCAGTAGAGGGCAAATGGCCAGCCTCTTCTGGGTAGGAGGCAGGAAGTTGGAAACGGGGGTGGGTTTGGGGGATTACTTCCTGTGATGAATAGGAAGCTGGTTTGGGGGCAGCCAGAGCCAAGAGCAGCAGAGGTAGAAGACAGAGGTCCTAGTGTCTATGAAATCCCACGTCCAGTGCCATCCTTCACCCTAGCCTTTCCTAAGCTATATGGTCTTTCAGGCAAACTCCCTTTGGGGCTGCAGCTGGCCTGAGGGGCATGTGACTGTGTAGGGCTGCCGGGGTGGAAAAAGAATGAAGCAGCCCAAGCTAAAGAGGGCTGTCTATCTACCTGGAGCTCTGAAGGCTAGGAGCTGAGGCTGAGGTATAGCAGGGCATTTCCTCTGAGGCTCCCGTCCTTGCCTTGTAGCTGTCTGTCTTCGCCCTGCATCTTTTTGTTGCTTCCTCTGTACACATGTAAGCCCTCACCTCTTCCTAAGAGGATGGCAATCATGTGAGCAGAGCCTCTGCAAGTGCCCCATGCTAACTTAATCGTGTGTGTATGTGTGTGTGTATGCATGTATACATGTGTGCACATGCCTGTGGATGACAGAAGTCAACCTCAGGCAATGTCCATTTTGATTTTTTTGAGACAGGGTCTCTAATTGGCCTGGAACCTACCAACTCTGCCCCAGGGATTCCCCTGTCTCTATCTCCTCAGTGCTAGCATTACAAGCATACCACCCTGCCTAGATTTTTTAATGTGGGTCTGGGGATTAAACTCAGGTCCTGGTACTTGCAAGTTAAGCACTTTACTAATGAAGCCATCTCCCCAGCATTCTAATCACTTCTTTACCATCATGTCTGGAGTTAGTAGGTCTTAATATCAGTATAGGAGTGTGAGCATGTGTGTGAGTGTGTGTGTGTGTGTACTGTGTGTGTGTGTGTGTGTGTGTGTGTGTGTTGTCTGCAGTTCATTCTGTAATGAGGGTTTTGGATTGAGTTTCTGTCACCTGCAATCCAGAGTCCTACTATTTACACATGTCTCAGAAAATAAAACTGGAAGAATGCTTATCAGTATCTTAGAAAACAGTATTTCTGTTTTCCTACCTGTATATTTTATGCAATGAACATCATATCTTATTGTAATAAAATGTCTTAAAATATTCAAAGTATCTCAGAACCTTACAGGTGATGGACAGGGTGAAACCCAGAGGTGGTATCTGAGACAGTGGGGAGGGGGAGGAGTGGGCATTGGTGCCCGGAGCTGATGGTCGAGGAATTGCGGGGAGGCCACCAAGACAGCAGAATGAATTCAGAAATCAGGAAAGACAATGTCTTTCTGCTAGTTAAACCATAAATCCAGCAAAAAAATGGATGCACACAGAGAAATGCCAAGTCACCTTAAAGAGGCAGGAGGGCTACAGCTTAGCTCACTGAGAGTGGAGGAAATCAGGAACTAGAGGAAGACAGAGGGCATGTCTGAGTGTAACTGTGTGTATGCATCCACACGTGTGACTGTGTGTGCATGTGTGTGTGCATGCATGTGTGTGTGTCTCTGTGTGTGTCTCTGTGTGTATACATACCTCTGTGTGTGTGCATGCATGTGTGTGTGTGTGCATGTGTGTGTGTATGTGTATTCATGTGTTGGGGTGAGAGCAATAGGAACAGGCCCCAGGGATCCCACCTAGCTCTGCACATGAGGGAGCAACAATAGAAGATGGGAACAGAAACCAGGCACTTGCAAAAAACAAGCTGTTGTTTGAGCTAGACTCTTAAAAAAAAAATACAAAGTTGCTCTGAGGTGCTATTAAAACAATCAAATAAAAACAAATTTTTAAAAAGTACCTCTCAGCCGGACATGGTGTCCCATGCCTTTAATCCCAGCACTTGAGATGCAGAGGCAGGCAGATCTCTGTGAGATCAAGGCCGGTCTGGTATAGAGTTCCAGCCAGTTGTGGCTACAGGGAGACCCAGTCTCAACACACACACACACACACACACACACACACACACACACACACACACACACCTGTCATCTCTTTTCCTCTTCTTTTCTTTTGCTTATTTATGGTTAAGGGGAAGAAATCACCCTAGTCTCTTGTGCCAGGTGAGAGGGAAAGAGGGGGAAGACTGTGATTGATGCAGAGGCTGGTCAGTGCATAGTCAACTAGGGGAGGCCTGGGGAGACCAAAAGCCAACAAAGCCTTGGGATGGGAAGAGCTGCTCAGCTCTCCAGCAGCCATCACAAGACTGCAATGTCCTGCTCTGTGCTGTCTTATAGTCCCCTTCCTATCTCCCAACCCTCAGGTACATTCCATGACACAGCAACATCCAGTCAGAGGTACTAGGGAGCAGAGACAGAGGGGTACTGGTTACACGAAGGAGAGGACAGAGAGGAAGCAGCAGCTGGGGCTGGGAGCACCCATGTGGACTGCAAGGAGCACAGTCTTAAGAGCAGCTAGAGACTAAAGGAAGGTGCCTCAAAACGTATGTGTGTGTGTATGCATGTGTATATGCATGTGCTTATGTGCATGTGTGTGTACTTGTGTGAATGACTGCATTTGTGTGTGTGCATGTGTAAGGGAAAGATACTAGTAATATTCTAATACTGTCTTTGGAGCAGCCATCCTAGTTCTCTGCATGGGAGAGTGGGCCATAAGACCTTGTAGGAGAAAGGAGACCTGAGGCAGCTCAGCATCCTTCCAGAAGTGTGCTGACAACCATGTCAGCTAGATTTTAGGGAATGAGACTCGGAGAGACCCAGCGCTCCCCCACTACCACCTAAAGAGGCTTCTCACACTGCTGAGGGCAATATGGAGGCATTTGCATGTAGGGCAGGCAGGGCAATGTGGGATCCTAACCACAACACCTTCACCTCTCATCGTTACTGATCCAGTACAAAATCTAGTCAAGCCTCTGGTAGAGAATGCAAGTTCACCCTGCCATCCTGGTTTATGGCAGAGCTTTCCCTGCCTGGAGAGCAGGGGCTGATGGCTCTTGGGAATAAGAAGCTGGGGTGCTGGAAACATGACCATCTGCTGGGCTGCTTCATGGAACAAGTCTATCCCAGGTAGTCATTTTGAACCTCGTACCAGTTGCTTAGTGCCCCACCCCATTGTGGTCGCAACACTCCTGGTGTTTTCTCAAAGGGTGGTTGCAGCTTCCTGAAACCCACTGAGCCTGTGCACAGAGACTGGCAGTGCAGGGACTTGCCGTTCCCTGCCTCACTGTCATGATCAAGCTTTGCAGGAACTCCAGCTCCCTCACCCAATGTCATGACCCGCACTGTTCCAAGAGACAGAACCAATGTTACAGGTTCGGTGTCCCGGGCTTGCTTCTTACTTCCAGTCCCCTAATGATTTACCAAGAAACACTGACAAAAGCTCATTTGCCCAATAAACAGCTTCCAGAAAAATGCCCATCTTAGCATCTTGTTTGGGGAAACCTTATCCAAAAGAGTTTTAATTGTAAATCTCACTGTTGAACTACCAAAGCTAAGGACCAGCAGTTGTGTCCTGCTCAGCCACATCCCCCCATGCTCGCTGGACCTCCCTAAAGCAAACACTGTTTTCTGTGTAGGAATCTTTGACCTCAGTCACTAGAGAGCTTATCAACTGTGCTAGTCATTCATGAACAAAAGCAACCCACATGTGTCTAGAGCACAGCAAGTGCTCCCAGAGCCACCAGAAAAGCATTCCAGCATGATAGTTCTCCTTTTGAGGATGAGGACTCTTGTATGTCACTTGTCCATTAGCACTCAGGCCACTGACTCTGAGGAATGGAGGGTTCTAACTGCTGGGCCACAGAAAAACGCAGAAAATGCATACCCGCTCTCCATCCCCCAACCAGTTTCCTCACTGCAGAGGGATTTCAATCTGCTTTTGCTAGTTTCTTCCCCTGATTTATCATTACTATTACTGTCAATATTATTATTTTGTCTGGGTATGTGGGTACATGTGCGTGTGCCTGTGTGTGTGTGTGTGTGTGTGTGTGTGTGTGTACATGTGTGCATGTGCATATGGAGCCAGAGGACATCCTTGGCTGTCATTTCTCAGACTCTTTGTTTTTATGAGACAGGGTCTTTCACTGGCCTTAAACTCACCAATTTGTCTAGGCTGCCTGGTCAACAAGCCCCAGGGACTGCCTGTCCCTGCCTCCTAGATCACTGGGCTCACAGGCCACCATGCCTGCCTTTTGATTGAACTTAGGTCTTCATTCTTGCAGGGCAAGAACTTTACCAACTGAGCCACCTCCCCAATCCATTCTCTTTTATTATTTACTTTATCTTTTTCAGTTCTTAAGGCTTGACTAGGGTAGACCTGAGAATGGAAATGATTGAGGATGATGTATTTTTTTTTGAGGGATTTTTATATTTCTTTAAATGAAAAGACTAAGTGTCTGCCTATATTTAGACTCTTCAACTGCAGAGTGGCAGTTCCTGGCTCTGAGGCTGTTTCCAGAAAATGGACCTTGGTGTGAACAGGCTGTGGATGAACCCGAGCAAGTAGCTGGGTGAGGAAGTCTGCCCCTACTCCCACTTTTACCATTCCCTCCAACAAGCTGTCAAGTCTGCTGTGAGCAGCACCAGCCTGCAGGCTCTGTGCCCCCAGAGCTCAGGGGCTGACTCAGCCACTGAAATATTTCCTTTCTTCATGAGCCGCCATGCAGAGGTTTCAGATCATTTCCCTGAAATGTGTCCCCCCTTTGCGTCATCCCTTGTTCCCAGAGGGCACAGTTTTCCAAAGAGTCTGCTGATAGCACATCAGCCAGCATCTATTAGATTCTTCCTGGATGCCTGTCAGCAAATTTCAGCATGCCCCACCTGTCACTTCAGCCAGCCTCACACTCATACTGAGCAATCTATATCTGACTCTCCCACTTTCTAGACGAGAAAACGGAGGCCCAGAGATTTTACCGAGTCATTCTGGTCAGAGGCAACAGAGCTAAACATCAAGCCAAATCGGGTTGTGCCCTGAGCCACTCTGCTGTCTACCATGTCATTATGAAAAGGCTCATATTACTCATGGGAAAGCATATTGTCTCTCCAAAGTGGCTGCTTCCCTCTCTTCTCTTCATATAACTTATGTTAGTCAGTGTTCTGTCTTTGATACCAATTATCTATTGCTATCCAGTTGCATATCTGGGACCCCTCAGGGATGGTGTTTGGCTCATGGTTTCAGAGATTTTGGTCCATTCTTGGCTAGTTCCGCTGCCATGAGTCTGTGGTGAGGAGAAACATCATAGCAGCAGGAGGCAGAGCTGCTCACCTCAGGGCAGGCAAGAAGCAGAGACAAAGCAGGGACTGAGGAAAAGATGCCCCCTTCCAAGGCTCAGCCCCAGGGACCTACTTCCTCCAACTAGGTCCCATCTCCTGGTCTCCATCACCTTCACAACAGCACCTCCAGCTGGGAGCCTGGCCATCATCTTAGGAGTCTGTGGGAGACAGTTCATACTCAGTCACATCTAATGTAACTTTTCTACATGTACACCTTTAGCTTTAGCTTTGATCCTATGACTTGCTTTGGTCAATGGAGACAGGATAGGTGGATGTTAGTGTGAGCCACTCTGAACTGAGGCCCAAGGAGGCATGGCACATTTCTGCCAGTCTGTTATCACACAGGTGTGTCCGACCCTTTGACATTTGCAAAATGGCCTTGTCATCTACACAGTTTGCCCTGAAGATCTGTGCAATTGAGTTACAGGGAAAAAATGCAAAAAACCCCTCATAATTAAAAAAAATTATGTTTATGAGTATATTGCATGCATGCATGTATGTAAATGCATCCATGTTGCACAATGCCCATGGAGGTCAGAAGAGGGCAACAGATCCCCTGGAACTGGAGTTATAGACTGTTGCTAACCACCATGTGGGTGCTAGGAACCAAACCCAGGTCCTCTGCAAGAATAGTCAGTGCTCTTAACTGCGGCGCTATCTCAGAATATTTTGAGGAAGTTGATAACCTCATGTTGGGTGCATCCATTGCTCTTCCCAGCCCCATGTAGCCTGTGGGCTTTGGGTTGGACACAGCTAGAAAGTGGTATGTTGGGTATCAGGATGACAAGGACCAGATTTTGATGGTTAATTTCCATTGGCAATTCATTGGCTTAAAAAACGCCTAGGTGTTAGTGAGATACACCTATAGGTGTGTCTGTAAGGGCATTTACAGAAAGAATTAACTGAACCTGGGTGGCACCATCCCATGGGCTGGGGTCCTGGACAGACTGAAAAAGGAAAAAGGAAGCTGATGCCATCTTTCCTTCTATCTGCTTCCAGATCTGTGGCGATGTGAGGCATCTTGGCCATGGGATCCTGTACCATGAATCTGACACACATTCCCCACCATGATGGATGGTACCATCTTAAATTGTGAGACAAAATAAATTCTTCTTCCTTTAAGTTGGTTTTGTCAGGTACTTTGTCATAGCAACAAGAAAAGTAATTAATACACAGTCCTCTTTGGGTTCCACTCTCTATTGTAAGAAAACATGCTCATGAAGTCATTGACTCTCAGCTTGAGTCTGACTTTAAAAAGGAAGAGAAGACTTGGTCTCAACCTGGGAGCCTGGCCTTTGGTATTCATCTAACCCAGCCAAGATCAGTTAAATCAGAGCCAGCCAATACCTTGTAGGCACAAAATCATCCCTGTCATAAGCCCCTGAGCTGTCGGAGCTGTCTGTTATGCAGCTTTATCAGAGCAGAAACCTCTCGCTAATACATTTCCTAACATGCTAGTCTTGCCAGTGCCCTGTGGTCTAACTCTCATTCTCTTAGAGGCAGAGAGCAGAGTCACAGTCTCAGGAAAGAAATTTTCCTTCAAAGTTATCTTCAATCCTCTCCTGAACTGCTTCCAGAGACATGTTGAAAGGAAGTTCCCCAACATTGAGCCTTGAAGCTCTGCATACCAGCACTCATGGTTCCTGCTCCTTCTTTATATGAGTCCTTCATCATCTGTGCCCTCCTTCTACAAGCACACTTCCATCTGATACTGGCCCTATTGACCAATGATCAAGGTCACAAGTTGCTGAGCCCTTATCCCTGCCTCAGCCTTTCCCTCAGTCTTTGCCTCACAGAGGGAGGAGCCCTGCATACTAGGGTCCCAGGAGCCTTTGCCCACTGGCCCTCAGCTGGCTATGGCAGTTGTCAGATTGTGATCTGAGACTGGAGGAGGAGAAGAAGTTAGGGTGTTGAGGTGTCTATCTAGGCTGTGTCCTTTATGGGAACAGTCCTTCCTCCTCTCCACAGGCCCTCTCTCTGTCACTCTAAGTCTTGTCTAATGGCTGCTAGAACCCAGGTCTGGGAACATCATTTCCTCCTTTGACCCTTCAGCATTAAGGAGTGATGGTATCTTCCTGTTGCAGCTCAACCCTGTCACCTGGCCTTCCTTATGGCCCTTGCAGCAATTTTTTCCCTCATATCAAACCCCCTCAATCACCTGCTTGGCTTGGGTTCTACCCTCAGCAGACACTGACTAATACAGTCTCTTGATTTTGCAGGGTCTGGTCCCCCCATTGTATACATGTCCACCCTTCATAGAAGAATTCACCTATGATACTAGGACATGGGCTGAGGTGCAATTGACTAGCCTACAAAATGTGAAATGTCACAGTTATATATCTCCAGACTTGTTTTAAACAGTTTTTTTCTTTTTGCATCATGTAGTCATCCTTTTCTTTCTACCCTTGGAACATTTTTGTAGCCCTGAGGAAGCTCCTAGGGCCTGTGGGGGGAAAGGGCTCTGATGGTGGGGCCAACAGGGAATAAAGCATCCCAGAGAGCAGGTGCAATAGCCTATCTTCTCTGTGAGAAGCTTGAGGAAAAGGAACTTGAAGAAAAAGGTACTCATCACTGGGTGGTTCTGCCCAGGACTCTACTTTTTCCTGCCATGATAGCGTCTCTGCCCTTTCTGTTTGCCATAATGACCCCTCTGCCCTTTCCTGTCTGCCATGTCCTTTCTGTCCTCCATGATGGCCTCTCTGCCCTTTTCTGCCCTCCATGATAGGGTCTCTGCCCTCTCTGTCCGCCATGATGGCGCCTCTGCCCTTTATGAGGCCTGGAGCTCGGGAGGACATTGCGGCTGTCGATGAGATGGATTTTTCTCCATGAGCTAGGACGCAGGAGAATCGTAAATGTGTCAATGGAATTCAGATTTCCCAAGTTGCCCAACCACCATAATAAAGTTAAAAGCAACGCTGCCCTGGAAGGTTGCCGAGGCTTTAATGCAGGATGCCGTGCAGCAACAAGAAGACAGATGGCTGCCTGACAGACAGCCTTCCTCTGCAAATGCACTTGGGTAGGGTGAGCCAGGCCTGGCAGCGTGATAAAGCTCAGCCCTGCTGGGGGCTTGAATTCACCCTCACAAGTAGGTAGATACCCCAGGAGAGAAGAACCTCTGCCCAGGGCAGTGCTAGGCCCCAAGTGCCTGTTTCTCATAGTGTCACTGGGCAGTTCAAACTTCATCTTGGCCTTGCCACCAGCTCAGCAACAGCTGGGCCTCCGTTCTGATTGTGGCTATGCTCTGGAGTTCACCTGGGGGCTTGAGCAGATATGGCAGCAGTGGCCAATATGGAGGGCACAGTAGACCTCAGGTCTGATTGACTGCCTGCTAGTGGTGGAGAGTTGACCCACTGACCTCCCCTCTATCCTGTGAAGAGCGGTGGGAAAGGAGAGTTCCTTTGAGGATGATACTAGAGACTTAAGATGACAGCATCTCATAGGAGGAAGAAGCCAAGGAGGGCCTGCTTTCCCCAGAGGGGCCACAGGGCCAGTCTTTGTCATTTGGTGGACATTTAGTGGGAATGCTTTACTGAGCAGCTACAAAGCCTCTGCCGCTGTGATCACCTTACCTTCCAGGGCTGTCAACATGGTTGGTTTTTTCCAGGGTGGAGAGTTGACCCACTGACCTCCCCTCTATCCTGTGAAGAGCGGTGGGAACATGGTTGGTTTTTTCCAGAACACCTTGTATTGACCTGTAAGTTGTCTGGCCAGTGAAAATTCCATGCTGTAATGTGCTTTGTTTCTGAGACCAGGAAGCAGCTGGCCAAGGTTGAGTTGGGTAAAGAGGCAAATCATGCCAGAGAGCCCCAGGAGCCAGAGCCGTGGGAGGCGCTTCAGAGCTGTGGGAGGGGAATATAGGAAGTTGTTTGTACCAGAATTTTCAGGGAGCTGAGATGCTCCCTGTGCGGCTCCCTTCATTTAAAAGGAATCTTTGGATAAATTGCCTGGGGCGGTGGGGAGGTCTGTTTATGGAACTTGTTGCAGCAGCCTCATGGCTGATGCAGGTGGTCACTCAAGAATCTGATGAAGGCCAAGGACACACTGAGGGTCTCCGAGCTGCTGCTGGGGGCTCTAATTCAGCTAGGAGGTGAAAGTCAGTTACTGGTAATCAAATTCTTCCTATCCTGGGTCTCAACCTGGTCCCTCAATCAATGATGAACAAATATTTGCAGGATGCCTCATTCATGGAAAGCATGCATCCCAGATCACTTAGGTCAGGCATGCTTAGAGGTGAGAGTATAGGGATGGATGATGGAACTCTATCTTCACCTAATTGTCTAACTAGACAAAAGACTTTAACTTCTCTACAGTTTAATTTCTTCATTTCCAAAAGGATAGAGGAAACCTCAACCTGAAGTCCTTATCTTAGCCTTTTTTCAAGACCAGGTGAGCAGTGTTCACTGAAGACTGCTTGATTTGGGATCCCGATAAGAGTGAACAGATCTGATAATACTCACCAATGTACATGTACCATACCAGGACTCGGGTGATGGGGGAATAGTTTTAAACTGCTCATCTCCTGCAATGACACATTAATTAAGCCTCTCAAGAGTCAGGCTCAGAGGCAGGAAGGGAGTCAGTTGGTCATGAGTGGGTGGAGTCACTCAGGGCTGGAGAGTGGCGCTCATGTCAGGTCTTCATTTCACAGATGGGAGGGACAATTATAACATGAACCAAAGATGAGGGATGGCAACCAGCCCCGCAGTCTGTTTCTGCCTTGAAGGCCTGAACTTGTTCCCGGAGACCGGGCCACAGGACCTTGAAGCCAGCCACTTCCTTCCTGGGACTTCGCTCCCCAGACTCCTACTCTGCCAGGAAAGGCCTAGGCATGAAGATCTGCAGGCTGGCGGAGCTTGCTGAATTGAACTCCTGTTTACTACTTAATGGTAGCCAAATGGAATAAGTGCAGTATTGATTAATTGTGATTTTTTTTGGAATACATATTCACTCTGATGTTTTATCATTAATGCATTAAGAAGCTGAACAGGCAATAAGACCAAATGGACTTTGGAATGCGGCAGAATTTCCATCCAGTGCGGTCTACTCTGCAACTATTACCTCCTGGCAGAGACAGCCCTATTACAACCCACACCTTGGCTGGAACTTGAGAGTTCTTTGTTCTTAGCCTTCTTTATTTCCTGGGAGAGCAGGTGTGCCTTGGGTACCTTGGGCTCTGTGCCATGGGGTGGGCCCTTCACACTGAGGGAAACACATAAATGGAGAGGCTGGACAAAGAAGTGAGCTTTTTTTCTCTGTTCAGATGGGGGTTGGGATGTTGACCCTGTCCTGGCTATGGGGGAAATAAGATCTCACCTTCTACTTTCTCCACAAGGAATGGGTACTAGCCTTTCCCTTGTATCTGGCTGCTGCATAGCCTGTGCATTTTTTTTTTTTTTTTTTAGAGAGCGTCTCTCTGTAGCTGCAGCTGACCTGTAGATCAGGCTGGCCTCAATCTCACAAAGAGCCTGCCTCTGCTTCCCTAATGCTGGGATTAAAGGCGTGAGCCACCACGCCCAGCAGCCCTGTACTTTTGATGGCTAGGTTGGATGGTGGTTGGCCCTTAGCCAACAGAAGAAAACTGGTCAAGTTTATTCTTTTTTTCTCTTTTCTTTTTTTTCCTCTTCTTTTCCTTTCTTCTTTGTGAGTGTAGAGACCAGCAGTCAATGTCAGGTGCCTTCCTCAATCATTTCTCTATTTATTTATTTTTATTTTATGTGTGTGACTATTTTGCCTGCATGCATGCAATGCCTGCAGAGGCCAGAAGAAAGAGTCAGATCCCCTGGAACTAGAGTTATGAACTGTTGTTAACCACCATGTAGGTGCTAGGAACTAAACCTGGTCCTTTGTAAGAGCAGCCAGTACTTTTAACCACTGAACACTCTAGCCCCTCCACCTTACTTTTTGCGACAGGGCTTTTACTGAACCTGGAGCTTACCAATCAGTTAGAATGGCTGGCCAGCGAGGTCCAGGGATATGTCTCTGTCTCCCCAGTGCTGGGGTTATAGATACATGTCATGCTCAGTTTTTATGTGAGTGCTGGGGATCTGGCATGAGGGCATACTTGCATAGCAAACACTTTGCCACTGAGCCAATGCCCCAGTCTCCCAGGTCTTTTTTGGTGGGAGCCTCAGTTTCTTCATTTGCCAAATAAGGAAACTGGGTTGGTTACTAAGAACCTTAAAGATCTAGGAGTTTGCAGTTCTTCTTTCTTTCCTCTTCCTTCTGCTTTTCCAACCCATTTTATGTGTGCAAGCCTTGTCAAAAGATATACTGGTCAAAAACAAAAATCATCTACAATGACAACGGCCTCCTAAAAATCATGTCTCAGGGTTCAGATGTCAAAAGCAAAAGCTCAAGTTGGCACCACTTAGGGAGATGGCACTTATGGAATTTAACTTAAGATGGTGCAGATAGCCTGGGGCAGCTATGACTCGGTGTCTGTGGGCAGAGTTGTTGCTCACAGGATTGGCTAGACCAGCACAAGGCTTATCACTGTCTTTTTGCACATCCTTCCAAAACTGAATGAGGTGGCTGCCTCACTGTCAGATATGGTTCCTCCTCACCTAGCCCCACACTTACCCCTTCCTATTGCTCCAGTCTGGGAGCAGAGTCAACCCTGTCTGTCTTGAATGCTCATGGGGGCCTCAGGAGCCCAGGCTTCGATGGTGGATGGTCAGACCAGGCAGAACGGGAGCCAAAGCCAAGAGAACTCAGTGTGTGATGGTCAGTCCAGCTGCTCTGAATGTGTGTTTGCTAACAGAGATATCAAAGCCTGGTCTAGACTACACATCTAGGTAGGCATCTGACCCTCCCAGTCCCCTATGGCCACATATCTTAGTCCAAAACCCAGACTAACTCTCAACTGCAGAGCTCCTGCCTGGTAGGCTAAAGTTAGGCCCTGCAGAGGCCAAATCCTGCCTGTGTTTCTTCTGTGGGCCCCTGGCTTCCCTGGCTGACCTCCAGTGAGCACTCCCTGCACGGAAAGTCATCACCCCAGAGGCCCTGTCTGAAGCTTGCCTCTAGGAACCTGGGAAGCCCTGTACCTCATGTTGCTTTTCCCATCCAACCCTACCTATACCAGGCTGTTCAGATTTCCTGAGTGACTGACCTTATCTCACCTGCCGTGCTTCTCCATTCCAGCTATACCTTTGCAAACACAGCGCTTCTGATTGCAACGTCCCACACCCCAGCTTCTCACCCCTGGGCCCAACATGAACACTGGCCCTCTGGATCACTTGCATTTAGATGGCCACATACTTCTTCCCAGCTGCACCCATTACATTCCATGCCTCAGTAGGACTGCATTACTGCATGCCACAGTAGGACTGTTAATTTGTTGGGGGCAGAGAGGGGCTTGTCTGCCTGAACTCTGAGCCCTCTCATTCCTGCCCAAATAAATAAGCCACCTGGTGCCCAGTCTCTACTAGCTGGCTGCTGGCCTCGGGTTTTGACATAAATCAGTCTGTTCCCATCTCCCGTGGCTTGCTCAGCTGCCAATGGGCAGGAGACAGAACTCACACTAGATGATTTTAAAAAAGAAACTTTAATGAAGGGATAAATCCAGAGGGTGAATGGGGTTATAGGAACAAACCAGAGATGTGGGGGCTCCAGAGGCCAGCTTCTGACACCCTGTAGGGCTGAAAGGGTCTACAGAGAATGATGAGAGCTCCAGGGAGGAATGCCCACTGAGGAGTGGGCAAGAAGGGCAGTAGGAATGTCCCACCTCTCTGCTTACACCGCAGTGCAAGGCCAGAACTTCCCAGCGAAGAAATCCAGCCTGGAGCTGGCTACCCGGGACACAGAGCAAAACCAAGAAGGGCACAGAATGGATCTGGAATGGGGATGACATATGGACAGTGATCCTGTCAGGTAGAGAGAGGCTACCTCTTGATGAACCAGCAGTGGCTGGCATCTAGAACCATTGACAAACCATGTGTAATCGAGTTCATTGTCACCTTAGCTTCTCAGAGTGTTGTCCTTGCCCCTCTGTGTTCACAAAGGCTGTTGGAAGGGGTCCAGTGGACCCAGAAGACAGTAAGGGTTGAGTCAGGACAGGTGGGAGTAGGGCCTAGCCAGTTGCACCAAACTGCACATCCTGGAAGGTGACCTTGCTTTCCTGACACCAGGACAGGGGTGTCTCAGCCTTACTAACCTTGCCTGGTGACCTTGTCCCTTCACAGTCCAAAAGACACTGAGATACACTGAAAAAATGCCTCTGAAAATCTCTGCTGTCCCAGGCCAGGAGAACTGGCACTATGAGGGAACTCAGAGGGACATACCTTGACTATATAGAATTGGACTGACTTTCTGGGTAGAAATGGAAGGTGCTAGAAGAGCTAACAACCTCATGGTTGGTAGAAACCATGAGATAGATTGTGAATGAGAGTCAGCTGATGGTAGGTCGGGAACTGCAGGGCAGTCTTCCAGGCAAGGGTGTTGTGGTTCTTCCTCCCTATCCCTTCTCCAGGTTGTCAGGAAAGGCCATGAAGAGCCATCAACACAAGAGAGGCAAATGCTCCTGTCCCTTCCCCATGTTGATATCTGTCCTTCCTTCCCCAAGATACCCTGATAAACATCTCTATGCCTGAGAAGAATAGTACAACCAATACTCCAGGACTTCCAAGGGTACAAGGGTTGATAAGCAAGGTCCATTTTTTGTAGGTCCTTTCTTTAAAAACCTTTTATTAATGGACCTAATCTGGACTTTTAATTAACCCCAGCAAAACCATGCTCTTGGGTCTGATGACGGTGTCTCCTTGGCAACCTCAGGTTGGTGCTCTACCCAAAAAGGTAATGAATGAATACGGATATACTTGAGAAATGACATATCAAAACATGGCCATCAGGTACCCGCTCATCTCCATTGAACACAGTGGAGGTTGGGAAGGACACATGACCTTGGATGGGTGTGAAAAGACGGGATGGTCCGTGGAGATTAAGGGGGGAGCCGAACTTGAATTTATCCTTCCTCAGTGAAATTGGAGAAACCATCTTCAATAAATTATGGATATGGCCTGACCAGGGGACACAGTGGAGGAAACAGGGTTCCAGAGACAGTTCCAACAGCATGGGATGAGGACACAGACAGCTCTATCTGCACAGGTTGAGGGGACAAGAGAGATCCACCACCACAGTTCTGGGAGACAGATGATTCTGATAGGTAGCTAGGGGAACTAGTGTCCTCTGAGTTCGGGCCCACTCTTAAAAACATAAGAGTCAGTCTATTTGTTCAGGTGACTATAATGTTGGCGTAATAACAAATGCCACACTTCTTCCCCCTCACCTATTGGCCAGGCTGCCCAGGCACCTTCCTGGTTCTTGTGTACATCACTGACTCCAGGTGCGGCAAGACAGGAAGAGGGAAAATGAAAGGGACTTGAGAAGAAAAAAGGAGCCCCTCACCCAGACTGTGATTAAAAGCTCTGGCCCCTGAGAAGCAATGACTCCAGTACAATCAGCATTTGCTTTGAAAGCTGCTGATATAAGTTAGTATTCCCTTCATATATAGATATTTTACATTAAAATAACAACGAACCAGACTTAAGGCCTCAATGTACATGACCTTGGGTAGGGCCTCATTCCTTTCCCCAGATATTTTCTGGAATTTCTCAAACAAGACTTTGTTTACAGTGACCTCTTGCATTCCTGAGATCTAGTTATAACGTATCAATTGTAATCCTGCCAGATGCTCCCCAGGAACCTCCCTGTGACCTCAGTTAGGTTCCTTAGCTACCCACTGAAGACAATCTCCTCAGCACTCACCAAAATGGTATATATGACTATTGTCAAGATAAGAAGGCATGACTCTGACTTAGAGAAGACCACAGTTAACTCTCTGGGTACACCTTAATTTTTCTCCAGAGTGTTTCTTAAGCCTCATGTTTGAAATCTTCCTCCCTGCTGGCTAGTGTTCCCAGTGTCAGAAAGTGCTATGCAGGCTGCTGGGGGTGGGGAAAATTCATCAATGGTCTTACCCAGCTGTGGGCCCTGAGTGCTATAATACTGAGCTGTCAGACAAGATGTACACACTGATGCAACAGTGGTATGATTGTTTTGAGGGTAACCAGATGCATTCTGATTGGATCTGAGGCTGCTCCATGGGAGAAAACACACGCCTGATACAATAAACCTGGTCAGAAACTTAGACTGGGGAGGCAACAGGCCCTGAGGGGAACTTACTACTGATGTTTTGCTGAATGGACATGGTGTCAAATGGCCTTCTAATTACTTATGTTTATACCCATAGACTGCCTGCTGGTTTCGACATTTATCAGAGAAGCATCTTTTAGCAGAGGTCAAAGCAATAAGAATGGGTGACTGTTGAGTCCTTAGTTCTAAAGGACATTTATGACAATGACAACTGCCCCACCTCAGGCCAGGAGACATCACAGAGAGGGATGGAAAGATTCTAAGAGTTGAAAGATGGAGAGAAGTGCTATAATATTCTGTCTTCTGGGTGTGACATGATGGTTACAAGCACGCGGCAGCTGTGGCTATCTGAACAAGACCTACACACAGAAATAAGACCTGCAAGCAGAAGGGGACTAGTTAGGAAGAAGAAGGGGATCAGGAGGAGGAGGAGGGGGATAAGAGAGGGCAATGGGGCATGCGAATATGATCCCAGTATATTACATACCTGTACGAAACAGACAAAAATGTAAAATAAGCAACATTCAAGAATTGCTTTTATTAATAGCAGCTTGTCCTGAAGTTCTTTTCTTTTTGAAAAAAATTATCTATTTATTTATTTTATGTGTATGAGTGTTTTGCCTACGTGTATGTAGGTGCACCATGTGCAATGCCCATGAAGGCCAGAAAAAGGCACCAGATCCCCTAGAACTGGAGTTACAAGCAGTTATTAGCTGCTGTGTGGGTTCTGGGAACCAAACCTGGGTCCTTTGCAAGAGCAGCCAGTGCTCTTAACCACTGAGGCATCTCCCCAGCTCCCTAAAATTCTTTTCTGGGGAGGAACCAAGGATCTGGTTTTACCTGAGTAGAGGTCTTTAAAAGATTGCTTGAATTCCTCGGGCTGCTTCAGGTAATGGAGTAGAGCTGAACCTCTGTCCCCGTGGTTGCTAACACAGGACATCCCACTGCTAAATTTAAAAACTGGTATTAGAACCAGTATGGGATGGCTCAGCTCAGCCATTAAGAGCACTGGCTGCTCTTGTGGAGGACCAGTATTCAGTTCCCAGTACCCACATAACTGCTCACAACCATCTATAATTACAGTTCCAGGAGATTTGCCCTCTGTGGGTATTGCACACATGATGCACTTAGAGACATACAGGCAAAACACTGATACACATTTTTTAAAATGGTGTTGGTCACATGACTGCCAGCACTGGAACCCCCTCAGCTCAGGACCCTGCCCCTCTGCATTTAGTTTCCAGTATTAGCATTCACCTTATCCCTGCCCCTATAGGCAGTAGGAGAGCCCACTTCCATTTTCAAGAATAGTGCAGCCTCGTGCATGAACAGAGGGGTATTCAGCTTGGAGCAGGTTCTCTTTCCTGCCCTGGAAAAGCTCCCAGGAGAGGTGGTTCAAAGGATCTGGTTACTTTCCTGAAGTCGGGGAGGGGGGATTAATGTCTAGATATTACCCCACTGCAAATGTGCGCTGGGAGGGACTGCTGCGTGGAGGGTGGCGTTATGCTCTTCCCCATTCTGACTCTTCCACAGTCAGGCTCTGTGCACTAGGGATGGTCATTTAATGTTTTTTTGTTTGTTGGTTGGTTTGGTTTGTGTTTTGTTTGGTTTGGTTTTTGAGATAGAATCTCACTCTATAGCCAAGGCTGGCCTCAAACTCACAATCCTCTGTCCCACCCTTTGGAGGGCTGGGATGACACTCATCACACCTGGCCTAACCTTTCTTAAAGTGTCTCTGTTGTGTCAGGTGTAAAATGGGGATAACAGGGCATCTTGAGTTAACACATGCAGAGAGCTTAAGACAATGCTTTGTGTGGGATAAGCAATCAACCCCACTCAGGTTTCAGCCCCACTATTACTGAACATTATAATAGTATCTCAATTTGAATTTCCATGTTGTAAATAGTTTTCTTTCTGTAAATAACTTTGGTCCAGCAGACAGAACTTCCTGCTTTCAACAAAAGGAAGTTTGTGTCCTTTTCCTGGGTGAGAGAGGGCCACATCCTAAGACATGGCATTCTGGGTGGGCCTTTCTTTAAGGTAATGGGGAGGCTGAGGTACAGGACCTCTGTACCTATGTTGAAGATTGAAAAACAAAGGTGAACGAGAGTGTCCCCCCTACGATGGAGGCCCCTCCCTGCCCAGTGGGTGCATCCCTCTGCTTCATATGGAAGCCAGAGGCTGTAGGCTGGGGTGCTGTCTGCAGAGAGGCAGTGAATCCAGAGGACAGCAGTCTTTTATTGATTTAGTAATTCACTCTCGAGTTTCCGGACAGATAATCTTCCCAGAGTCTCAGCCGGCAGTAGCCAGCTGCTAATGTAATGTTGAGCTGTGGGTTCCAAGCTTGCAGTCTGCAGCAGCAGAGTGGGCTGGGTGGTAGGTAGCCAGGGGAGGGCCTGTGAAGATGGAACAGAAGAGACCTTCCCTCAAAGCCAGATTCGGGGACACATGATGTGTTGGGGTGAGCACAGTTTAGGGCACATTTTTCAGGGAATGGAGACAATCATTTCTTCAAGGTGCATCCCAAAAATCCCATTCGGAGATGAAGAGAGTCCCCCAGTTGTGCTACCGGGCGTGTCTCTGAGTGTGCTCTCAGAGATTTGCCACACCCAAGGCCACAGTGCTCCAGTGGGTAGTTGCTTTCAATGACTGATCCATACAGGACCACACCATCTCAGCCTTTGGCATTCAGAACCCTTTAGAAATGCTCTTCAACCTGGAACCCCATGGAACCTCTTCCCTATGCTCAGCCAGGCTTCTATCTCTCCCCTCTCAATACCACATGCCCTAATGAAGCCATGCACAGTCTGGCCACAGCCTACTTCTCCCAGTATCTATCTAACCTGCCTGCCACAGGGCTAGCCTGCAGACTGGAGGGCCTCTCAGCATGGCTCAGCCTATTGGGACTCTCCTTCTCTCCCCCTCTGCTCTGCACTCTGTGGGCTCTGGCTACCTTCTCTCCTGTTATCCACTAGCTTTGCCTTAGCTTCTGGCTTCCATTTCCAGATCAGTTATGGTCCCCTGAGGAAACTGAAACTATCAAACTCAACAGACCAAACTCAAACTCAAACCTCAAAAAGACCGCAGAGACTAAAAAAAAAAAAAAAAAAAAAAAAAAAAAAACCAAAAACCAAAAACCAAAAAACCCAAAAAACTATCAATTACTTGAATAGTGAGAATTTCATATTAAGAATTGTTGCCAGGTGTGGTGGTAGGTACTTGTATCTGGTACACTGGAGACTCTGACAGGAGTATTGCTGAGTCTAGAAGTTTGAGACTATCCTGGATATAAAGCTTAATTGTGTAACAGTGAAGATAGAAGAAGAGTCTAAGGCAGGACAGAGGTGGCAACTGTAGAGACATGTCATCCCCCACCCCAGGGCCAGTGGCACTAAGAGAAGTGGTTAAGATTATCACAGCACCTAGAAGCTTTGGAGGGAGAAACCTGGTACAGTGGGGCCCAGACATCTACGGGGAACATGGGAGGGGTAGAGCATGCCCTCAGGTCCTTGGTCCCAGCCGGCCCTGTGGCTGAGGATTCTCTCTGGAGAGGATGATGGCACAGCCTATGCAGTGCCTGATCATTCTGTGAGAGAAAAGCCGGAGACACTGCCACATGGACCAGGCAACTGCTTTAAGAAGGAACTGCTGTTCTTGGGAGGGAGAAGGAGTACAGCCCGCAGTTGCTCCAAGGAGCCTAAGGAGCAGCACCCTGTTTCCTGATGGGCCTTTCAGGCTCCCCAGCACCCCCTGGTGGCCATCTCCATAGGGAGCTGCTAGTGAAAGGAAAATCCTGGTTTGCAGAGTCTTTGGCCAGCACTACAGACAGAGCAACCTGCATAACTTCAAGGCCAGGCACAGAGTGACCTTTTGCTGACAATGTCACGCAAGGTGACAGAGCCTGGAGAGATCTGTGATGAAGGGAGGGGAAATAACTGTGACTCTTCTTTCAGAGCTTGGGCCTAATATAGACACAGGTACTTGAAGATGGATTGAAGACGCGTGGTGGAGACTTGCTAACAGGAAGTTAGGATGGGTCCTCCCTTCCAGAGATGAGATTGGGTGATAAGGACAGGTTGTATCCTTATCAGGAGAACTGCAAAGTGAACTCTCAGGGAATCTTCTACCCATTTGCCAAGCCCATTGGAACTCTGGTGGTGGACAGAGATCAAGGCTTAGGTGGGCCTCATAGAGAAACAAGAACACTGGTGAGCCAGGCAGGCAGGGACTATTCTTCCTACTCCAGAGATAAAGCGACTGGGGCCAACGTGTTCAGCTAGCAGGGGAGTCCCCCAGGGGAACAAATGTGCCCAGGATAGCCATGGATGCTGCCCAACACATTTGCAGATGACAATATAATGTCACAATGTCAAAAGATTGGACATCCTTGAAGCTATTCAATTAGCTGACCCCAATAATGAAGAGGAGGAGGCAGCTGGGTTTCCATGGCTGGAACACACACACACACACACACACACACACACACACACACACACACAGGCCCCACCCCTACAGAAAAAAAATCAAACTCCAGCGCTAGGCTGGCTCTCCATCCACACGGCCCCGACTAGGAACCCAAGGGTGTGGGCAGGTTGAGTCCCATAATGGGCTGCTAATTGCTCTGATTGCAACTCTGGGGCAGAGTGTTTCTGGAACTGTAGAACTCTGACAGAGGAGGAAATACCAGCAGACCATTCTAGATGAATAATTCAGTGTGCTGAAGTGGGAAATGAGAAAGTTTGCTTTCCACTAAAGTCGAATTTGAAAAGAAGAAAAGGGAAACAGTAATAACAGCTGAGCTGAGTTTGCTGGTCTCCCCACAGTCAGACTTTCTTTGCATCAGGAAGGATTAAAGATTTGCTCATGCAATCTATAAGACTGAAATTGCTGTGGGAAAATACCTTCTGTTCAATGGAGTTGATGGCGAATTTGATTTCATGGCTGCCATATTTCCATTCAAGCATTCATTCTACAAATATTTCTTGCAAAGCCAAGCATGGCACTGCATATTAGAGATTCTGTAGTGAAGAGATACGGCAGTTGCTTATGGTTCTCATGGAGTATGTGTGCGCTTAAGGGTGGTGAGCGTTCAGACATTAGTGCAAAAGACACATGCACATTGACATCTCTTTTCTTGTTGCTATGACAAAACATTCTGACAAAAGCCACTCAAGGGAGAAAAGGTTTATTTCAGTGCAAGGGTGCAGTCTGTGGTGGTGGAGAATCAAGGTGGCCAGAGCTTGAAGCAGCTGGTCACATCTATCCACAATCAGGAAGCAGAGAGCAATGGCAGCGCTTAGCTCACTGTCTCCATTTTATACAGCCTGGATCCCCTGCCTAGGGAAAAGTCCTTCCCACAATTAAAATGAACCTTCTTATATCAACTAGCATAATCAAGATATGCTAATCTCCTCCCCCCACCCCCGCCGCCGCTCCCCACAACAGGCATGCCCGGAGGTCCATCTGTCTCCCAAGTGATTCTAGATTCTGTCAAGTTGACAAGACTAATCATCAGAACAAGCTGGGGTTGAACCCAGGAACTCAGGCATGCCAGCTAGACAAGCACTCTACCACTGAGCTGCATCTCCAGCCCAATAGCCTGCATAGGAAAGGACTGGATTAGAAAGGTAGAAACCATTCTGAGTATATAGAACAGAGAGCATGGAATACAGGAAAGTGGTTACTTCTGTGGCTTGTGGAAACACGAGTAGCCTGGGATGGTGAAGGAATGTACAGATTATCAGCAGCAGAAGTCACTGCACAGAGGAGCCAAGAAGAGGTGATGCTATAGAGTGCAGACCAGGGACTTCCCTGGGCAACTGGGACCAAGAAAGGAGGTGCCCAGTGAAGACTGGGGCCAAGGAACAAGAGTGTAGTTAGTGTGTGAGTGAAGGGAAAAGAGATATACACATGCATTTAATGTCACTGCTGTGTGTGTCTGATATTGTTTCACGGCTGGCTTTTATAACTTAGGACATAGCACTCACCTTATAATGGTTTTATGAATGCTTGCTAAAGTTTGTGCTGAAAAGGGAAGCAAAGCTAAAATGGAGAGTGCTGTCTTGAGAAATGAATATCACAGCTACCTAGAGGAACATCTGTTTACAACCACCTACTTGCAATAAATTCTGTTGTTAAGAAAATATCTTGACCCCTGCCCTAAATGTCTGTCTCTGCAAACATGCCTGTAGAAGGACTTTCCCTTTGGTGGGCTGACACATAAGCACCTGTACTGGTGGTAATCACGCGGGCTGTACCTTAAATGCACCAGTACTGTAACAGTTAAAGAATAACGTACAGGGAGACTTGTAAAAACTGGGAAGGAACTAAGCTTGGAGCCGCAGGGTTTGGGGAGGAAACTCCACTTAAGTTTCCTGATGTGAATAAACTTTCCTGATTTCTTCATGTGAATCTCTTGTTGGGTCCCATGCTTCAGTTTCCCATAAAAGAGGAAGACACCAAAAGCCAGCTTTAGTGAAGTAGCCACAATACAGGTTTCTCTTCCTGCAGTGGTTCCCAAAGGCTTAGTTTCTGCTGAAGTCAAAAAGCAAGGTAAACTGGGAAGTCAGGTACCTCTGTCTGAAGGGCTCAACTCTAGCAGTACAGAGCAGGTCAGGGAGGAGAGTGTGATCCGAAGGCAGTCCAGGAAAAATCAGCAGAAAAGAATAATCTTATGTGGGATAATTACAGGTACAATGTTAGTAAAAGATTGAATAATCGTGGCAAACCTCTTGGAGGCAATTAAGTTAAACATTAAAACAAAAATTCACAAGGTGCTATTCAAATAAAAAGAGGAGACAGGGCCTGGGGAGGGAGAGCCTTCCAGGTACATACACAGGCCTTGGGGCTAACTGTAAAAAGGACTGCACAGATGGGGCTGTATGACATTGAGAAATTGTTTGAGGTTTCAGAGAAGAAAAGATTTACATCTGATGCCTTCAACAGAAAAGAGGTTTTGAGTCAGAAGTGGTAAGTTCTGTTTCTATAGTACAGGGAGTTGATTGTTCATAATAACCTATCTATCATCAGTGTTATGAAAAACCAAAAGATAGGAGTTAAAAGCCTCCAAAAACAAAGTAATATGAAGAGATTGTGATGGTTTGAATGAAAGTGTCCCCCACAGGCTCCAAGTATTTGGATATTTTGTCCCCCAGCTGGTGGCGCTGCTTTGGGAGGTTTTAGGAGGTATGACCTTGCTGGAGGAAGCATGTCACTGGGGGCAGACTCTGAGAGTTCTTAAGCCTTGCCAGATTTCCAGTCACTCTCTGTTTCCTGTTCCTGTTTGAAGATGTGAGCATGTCTCCTGCTCCAGCCACCTCTGCTGCCGTGCCTCCCCACCATGATGGACTCTGATTCCTCTGAAACTGTAAGCTCAAATAAACTCTTCCTTTTGTAAGTTCCCTTGGTCATGGTGTTTTATCCCAGCAACAGAAAAGTGACTAAAACAGAAGTTGGTACCAGGAGTTGGACATTGCTGTGAAGAACATGACCATGTCATTTTTTGGAAGAACGTGGAAGACTTTGGAAGTTTGAACCAGAAAAGAAGCTGAATGCTGTAAACAGAGCTTAATGGGCTGTTCTAGTAGGCACCTGGAAGAAAGTAGTGCTGAGAGCAAAGTAGTCCCAGAGGGAAATAAGGACTTAGGCAGCAACTGGGTTATTTTGGCAAGGAGTCTGACTGCTATCTACTCACAGCCTAAGAGCTTTCCTGAAGCTAAGTTGAAAAGCAATGGACTAATTTTTTTGTCAGAGGAAATTTCAAGACAGCCTAATATAGAAACGGTGGTGTGGCTATTAATGGTGAATATTATACAGACCTACAGTGAAGAAAAGCAAATGGGACAGAAAGAAATGCAGAATGAACAGTTTACATTGGAAAAAGAGCACTAGGAAGATTAAAATTGGAGCCAAATCATGTGCTGAAGAAGAGGATCTCTTTGATAAGGAGATTAGAGTGATTAAGGAGAGGTCTAGAGATTTCCACTTAAACAAAGGAAAGAGTACTTTCAGGGCAAGACCACACTCAACTAAGCCTGGGCATGACTTGCGAAAGGAAAATGCTGGAAGGGTTTTCTACTTCTAGAAAACCACAGCATAGAAAAGCTGCTGGTACCATGGACCAAGTCTACCAGAGTCCACCCCAGATCAGCAGTTGAACTTGGCAATGTTGTTCACGTGGTGGTGGCTTTAAAGGTATGAAAGCAAGAGTGAAAGGGTCATTGATTCTTCCTCTGCAGTTTCAGAGAGCTGCTGAGGCCAGGCAGCATGCATCAGGGATGTGCCTTCATAAAGAAGGCCCTGACAGGCCTTTGCATGAAGCTGTGATGGTGAAGCCGGGCTGGCAGTGGAGACCCCAAGAAGCTGTTGCAGATGCTAGAGTCATGAGACATCTGCCAAGGAGAGCTGCATACAGGGAATGGTACAAACCCAAGAGAGACATGGATGTTGCACACAGTGAAGTTGGAGGAGCTGAGCTCTGCCTCTTGAGCCTGCTTGAAGATGTGGGAGCTTAGCTTCTGCTCCTACTCCAACCACCTCTGTCACCATGCCTCCCTGCCATGATGGACTCTTACCCCCTTTGGAACAGTAACCTAAATAAACCCTTCCTTTTATAAGTTCCCTTGGTCATGATGTTTTATCACAGCAACAGAAAAGTAACTATTACACTTCCCAAATATCCCCAAGAGAATGCCAACAGATTTTGTGAATGGGCTTCATGAATGGGCTGTTGCTGGGTTTGCACCAGTTCCTTCTGAACAGATAAAGCTCAAACCTGACAGACTCTGTGAAGAAATATTTAATACACTATGCTGATTTTTCTGGTACTGTCTTTTCCAGACCCCCCCCCCAGGGAGTCTATGGAAATGAGCAATAGTTCTCAACTCAAGCTTCACTTCCGCCACCAGCCAGGCTTTCTCCAAAATACTTCCTCTCACCTCCTGTGAGACCCCATCAGACTGATTTAAATGCTGTTCAATGTGTGACTTGTTTTAAATGCACTGAAACTTGTGTGCACAGTAAATCTAATCTCATGCTTCTTGTGAATACATTTTAGTCTATTTTAATTTTAATCAGATGGAATTTTTAGGAATAAATTGTTCCACAAACTGCAAACTTCCGTGTGCTTAGTACAATGTCAAGAAAACATGAATGCTTGAATTCTTTATGGGCAACAGTTCAGCAAACCAATGTTAATATTTTATTCAGGAATATTTTAACTGTGTAACGGACATTATGTTAAATGTTGCAGGTGTTAGAAAAGGTAGTTACCCAGGCATGTTCAACCTGAGGTTCACAAGCCGCATGCAGTCCAGGACAGCTAGGAGTACATAAGCATACGCTTACTTAAAGCAGGGTGTGTGTGCGTGCGTGTGTGCGTGTGTGTGTGTGTGTGTGTGTGTGTGTTTAATTTTTGGTTTGATTTTGTTGTTGTTTGAGGGTTTTTGTTATATTATTTTGCTGTTTTTTGGGGGGGTAATTCATGGTGTGGTTCTCAAGTGTAAACTTCATAGATGATATAGTGTATTTCAGTTCAAAAGGCTGGACAGCCCTGGTAGACATTTCCATTTTTACCCATGATGGAGTAATGGTGACCAGACTTAGCTAGAAAACTGAACAAAGTGTACGAGGGCAAACATTTTCAAGACAGACACAGAGGTGCACAGTTGAAAGGCCAGCAGTGGAAAAGCTGAGGCAGGAAGACCACACACTCAAGGCTAGCCTGGGCCGTGTAGCAAAAGCAGGTCTCAGAAATGTATTCAGACGTTGGTCAGCACTGGTCCCTAAGAAAGAGAAGGAACAAAGAGAACAGTCAGCCCAGCTGTGAGGCCTTTTCTGTTGGGAAGGTAATCCAAGCAGCCTGCTTAAGACCTTCCTTCTGAGGTGAAGACACTGAACCTTTCACCGTTTGTTAAAGACAAAAGAAATTTTTATACTAGGGAGATGGGTGTGCTCGTTTATTTTAACATAAAGAATTGAATCTGGCTGAACGTTGGATATGTGGGATGTAGAGTATTTCAACTTTTTTCAGAGTTGATCAATATTTTAATTTTATAATAATCAATGCTAAGAGCTCCACTTTGCATAAATATGTCTAAAAATAGCAGGCGTTTGTTTAGGATCATCTCAGAAATTGTTGGAAATTCTGACCTAATACCAAACATGCTGGCCTGCTCAGTGCACAGTACTTGCGTCGTGGTTCAGAATCAAGGCTGCAGCGAGGTCACTGGATGAAACACAGGCCAAAGCTGCAGTGAAGTCACTGGATGAAACACAGGTGAACACTGCTAAAAATACCTAGGATTCTTGACGTGGTTCAGTTTACATCAGTTTTTGTTCATTACACATTTATAAGCCTTTTACTGTTGCCAAACTTTTTGACAGTCCAGTGGGGGTCACAATCCACAGTTTAAGAACATGAACTAGGAAACTATAGGCTGGATCTCACAGATCTCACACATGGCAGCCAAATTCCAACAACTAGAGAAACCTCTAGTTCTAGGGCCTCCAATGGAGATCCCAGGAGATGCACACCAGGTAGTGAGGCTGAGCCTCAAGACTCACCCTAAGAAAAGTCAAAGCTTAACAGAAGATCTCAGAGGACTCAACCTTACTTGCAAGCAACTTAACTGCCTGCCATAAAAGAACCCTTTATCCTTTAAAGGCACACACCAAAACCCAGGACTCAGGATCCTGAAATTAACCTGTGTGGTGATGCTCACTTTTAATCCTTTAATCCCAGCACTCAAGAGGCAGAGGCAGGTGGATCTCTGTGAGTTCAAGGCCAGGCTGGCCTACATAGAAAGTTCCAGGCCAAATGGATGTGGGGAAAGAGAGTATCTTAGATTATCCAAAATCCTAACAACTTCTCTGCCCTCTGCTTGAGGAGACAGACAATACCTACCATTTACTTCATGCCCCACAGTCCTGTGTGGAGGAAGTTTTGATTAACAGAAGGATTGCTTTAGCTATTGGCTATAGTGATGTAAAGTTTGATTTGAGGATTTCTGGTAAATTGTATGAGGTTCTGAACATTTCTTAGACTCTAAATCTTCACAGCAATGCTAATGCCTGTTTAAAAGTCAGAAAGGGAGGCTCAGCAGTTAAGAGCACTGCCAGCTCTTGCAGAGGACCCAGATTTGATTCCCAGTACCTACATGGCAATTAATACCCCTCTGTAATTGCAGTTCCAGGGGAATTTGACACCTTCTTCTGACCTTTGCAGGCATTGCATGGCACGGGTGCACTTACACACTTACATGCAGGTAATACACCCATACATGTAAAATTAAAATTAAAATTAAAAAAAATATTTTTTAAGTCAGGAAAGCCTGAGAACCAGAGAAGTTAAATAATTCGCTTGTAATATTACACCTGGCAGAGAGGAAGGCAGGATTTCTGACTCCAAACACTGAACTCTGAATGCTTAGTTCTCCCCTGAACTGCTTCCCTCACTTCCATTCCCTGCTCCTCTCCAGGATCATAGTTGCTCAAATGAGAAGTGACAGCACTTAATACTAGGGTCTGCAACCAGCTCCCTCCATGCAGGCTCTCTGTCTGGGGAAGGGCTCTTGCTTTCTCCCCAGTCACATTCCCAATGGCCTGCCCCAACCATTCTACAGACATTGATCCTCACCAAGAGGAAGAGTGGAAGGGATGCTGGCTTATCATAGAGATTAAAAGTAAAATGGATGGCTGACAGGTTTTCAGGTGCCAAGCCCCTACTGCCCCAAGAACAGAGAACTCCCCAGGAGTAAATGTACGCCTCCCCCAGAGAGTGTGGCCTCAAGAATGTTGGGCAAAGGTGCCTATGACTTGGAGAATGACGTCACTAAGAGGTATCTTAGTAAGTCAGCAGCCCAGGGGCTCCTGTCAGCAGCTGGCAGGATGGTGGGAGCAGAAATGGAAGATTGTAGAGTGCTGTGGCCAGAGAAATGGTTGTGAGTCTAGGAGAAGTCCCATTTCATGTGCAGAGGTCAAGGCAGCATCAGGTCCAGTTTATTCCCCTTCTCTGCACATCGTAATCTCCTATGATAAGGGATCGACAAAGCATTTGTCTTCAGTTTAAAAATGAGTTGATGTTGGGGGACCCTGCTATGAAGGTTGCAGTCCACCATGTCCGAATGGAGGACTCCCTTTCTTATCAGGGACTTCCTACTCTCTGCCTGACCTTATTTGGAAAGTGTCTCCAAGCACAGATGCCTGACCTTATTTGGAACATGACCTTTGGCATAGTTACCTGCAAGCACTGCCCCTAGGGTTTTCCCATATGATAATCAGGCATTGCACTATAGCCACCCCATCCCCCTTCCCTTCTTACATGATAAGGTCCCTCTACCACATGTAAATAAAGCATACTATGAACACCTATCAGGTAAAACTTTGGCTGCTGTCTTCACCCTATATTTTCCTATGACTTCCTTGAATAAATGAGCTGTCTCACTGAAGCTGACTCCCAGAAGGTTTTTTCCAACATACTCATGGACGTCCTGACCCTGCTCACCTCCTCTGCTCCCTTTGTTCTTGTGGATCGGTGGCTGACAACCCACGAGGAAAGGGAGAGACCCACAAGTTATGATACATGGGACTGGAGAGATGGCTCAGTGAGTAAGAGCACTGACTGCTCTTGTAGAGGACTTGGGTTCAGTGCCCCACCCACATGGAGTCTAACAACCAGGGGATCTGATGGCCTCTGCAGCCATGTAGTGCACTTATATACATACAGGCAAAACACCATATACATATAAGTAATAAATAAATTTGAATTCCTTATCATAAACAAAAGTTTTTTAAAAACTAAGTTATAATACAAAAGACAGACCATTGTGAAACACAGGGTCAAGACCATGTAACCAAGATTGATAGCTTCAGATTCTAATATTTCAATTCAGTGAAGTTTTCTTCTACTACAAACACGAGTATTTTTATAGCCTCTATTTTTAGGGCATAATGTGCTATTAAATTATATAAAATAAGTCATTAGCTAAGACATAGTGATACAACTTTGTAATCCCAGCACCTGGGAGGCTGAGGCAGGAGGGTCATGAGTTTGAGGACATTCTAGGCTATTTGGTGAGTTTGAAACCAGAATGGGCTACATAGTAAGACCCTGCCTTAAAATAAAATAAAATAATAAAATTAAATATAATAACATTATTAATACAATCTAGTGATGCATGGTGCATGGGTAAGGCAGAGCAAATATGGTGCTTCCTTATCTTTTATGTTGGGTGAAGAGTACAAACTACCTAGATACCTAGAAGAGAAATCTTAAAGATGAGTTTCAAGGGGCTGAAGAGATGACTTGGCAGTTAATAACACTTGCTGTTATTCTAGAAGAGCAATTCCCAGCACCCACATGATGGGTAACAACCATCTGTAACTCCAATTCCAGGGGTTCTACCACCCTTTTCTGATCACTTCAGGCATTGCATGTACAGGTGCACTTAGATGCATGAAGGCAAAACATAAAATAAAAATAATAAATAAAATATTTTTTTAAAATGAGTTTCAAGCTGGGTATGGCAGCTCACATCTGTGATCTCAGCACTCAGGAGACTGAGACATGGAGGACCATAAATTCAAGGTCAACCTGGGCTATAGAATGAGACCCCGTCTCAAAAAATTAGAAAAAAAATAATTTTAGTTATTATAGAAAACTACAAGGTAGTTTTCACAGCACTATTAGAAAAAAATTTATATAGATTAAATTCAAATGTCCCAAATCATTATAGGAAAAGCACGTCTATGAGAAAAACAAAGAGATTGCGGACCTCTCAGTGAATGATGAAAACAAACCCATAACATAATGCAATGTGTCCAAACTCCTCCACCAAATAGATAAAACATAAGACCTAATGGGCTTAAAATGAAAGACTTAAATACAACTGTATCTGAGAGGTAGAATGACAGAGAAAGAACAATAGGTGATTCTTTAAAAAATCTGTAAGAAGATCAACAAATATTTTTTAAAGATTTTAATTTTTAATTATGTGTACATTTGTTTATCTGTGTGTGGGTATGTGCACATGTGTTTGGTGCCAGAAAAGACCAGAAGAGGGCATCAGATTTCCTGGGGCTGGAGTTCAGGTGGTTGTGAGCCCCCTGATGTGGGTACTGAGAACTGAACTTGGGTCCTCTGGAAGAGCAGCAAGTACTTTTAACTGCTATGTCATCTCTCCAGGCCCCTATTCGTTTTAATTGTAAATCAGTAATGTGAGAGAAGAAACAATAGTTATCACTACAGACACTGAAGAGATGAAGTGAAAATAAGGGAATATTCCAAATGAATTTATGCTGATAAGTCTGACAGCTTAGATGTGAACCATTCCTTAAAAACCATGGTCAGTCAAGGATGGTACTCTGAATGAAGCCATTAATAAAAGTTTGGATTCATAATTTAAATTCTCCCCATACAAAATCACCGTGCCCATGTGGTTTCTCTCAAGAACTTTTCCAAGCATTTAAAGAATTGACAGCAACTCTATACAACCTCTTCTGGAAAAAGGAAGAGGTGGGTATAGAGTGTAGGAAGAAGAGACTCTTTTGATCAAAAAAAAAAAAAAAGGAAAGAGAGAGAGAGAGAGAACCTAGAGCTGCCATCTACCATGAGGCGTTAAGACTGGAGAGGCTCAAATAGAAGAAGGAAGGAAACCAAGGCTGGATGTGGGTGTTGTGTCTGGGATGGTTACAAGGCCCCTCAATGCAGATGGCAATTGAAAGCTCCTGACAGAGTTAAGACTAGAGAATTGTCCCAGGGGTCCTTCCTCCTCTTCTTTCCTCTCCTCTCTCCTCTCTCTCTCTCTCTCTCTCTCTCTCTCTCTCTCTCTCTCTCCTCTGTAGTTCTAGGTAAGCACTCTACCATACCACTCCTGGGTACTATATACACTTTCTAAATGCACTCAAAGAATATTTGGCTACCAATGTTTTCTTCACCACTGAGTCATTCAATACTTTTAATTCTTATTTAACTTTGTGTATACAGTTATTAGTTATTGATACTTTAGTTTATGAACTTGTTAGAATAAATATATTCATTTTCAAAAGGGTTTTAAAATTCTGTACCTGAAGTTTTAACTTATTTAATCCAAAAGCTATTTGTTCTTGCTTCTCTTTCTCAGTTTCCCTCTGATGATGTTTATATTTCTCCCTCTATCTCTGATGGTCTCTTAATGAGAGAACTCAAAAAACTAAAATCAAGAAAACAAGCAATCAATTTACAGATGGGTCATAGTACTAAATAGAGTTTTCAAAAGATGAAATACAAACAGCTGAGAAATATTTTTAACTGTTCAATATCTTTAACCATCAGGGAAATGCAAATTAAACTACTCTGAGATTTCATCTTACCCCAGTTGGAATGTCTAAGATAAAACAAAACAAAATGATGACAAATGCTGGTATGGATGTGGGGAAAAGGAAACATTTTTTCACTGCTGGTGGAAGTGTAAACTGGTGCAGCCACTGTGGAATTCAGTGTGGAGATTCCTCAGAAAGCTAGAAATACATCTACCACATGATCCAGCTATACCACTCCTGGGCACAGACCCAAAGGACTCTATATCCTACTCTAGAAAAATCTGTTCATCCACGTTCATTGCTGCTGTAGTCACAATAGCCAGGAAATGGAAACAAGCTAGATGTCCATCAACTGAAGAATGATAATGAAACCATGGTACATTTACATAATGGAATATTATTCATCTGTTAAGAAAAACGAAGTTGTGAAGCTCACAGGTAAATGAATGAAACTGGAAAAAATAATCTTAACTGAGGTAACCCAGACCCAGAAAGACAAATGTCACATATTTTCTCTCATTTGTGGATTTTTGTCTTGAATCTTTAGATATGTGTATTTCGTTTGGAATACCCATAAAAGTCAGAAATTAGTAAGGGGAAGTTAAGAAGGCTTTCAATGGAGGGAAGATAGAACCCAGTGGTAGAAAGGAGGAAAGGGGAATAATGGAACAGGAAGGGTTAAATATGATGGGGAATGGGAGGACAGGGTAGAGGAGGGAATACAGGGAGGGATAACTAACAATAAAACCTTTTGAAAAAGCCATATGGAAACCTACTACTGTAGAAACTTCCTAAAATATATGCATACACATACATAAAATGAGTTTAAGTGGAGTTATAGCAGGGCAACAACGTCCCTACTAGATAGCACAGGCTAGCAAATAAAAAGCCCTATGCCAGGAATTGGTTACCTCCTTTGGAGCTGTTGGTTAGTGAGGTCCCATAGAATGCCCCCTCCCCAAACATTACCTTACAGGCTATTGCAAATGCTCTCTGATATCCTCCAGAACTTCTCTGAAGACTCTACTGCTGAAGATACCACATGTTTGAGTGAGAACATGGAGAAATCAAATTGGTACTGACCTTGAAGCTGCACCCCCTTACTGGTTAGCTTTCATATGAATGCTACCAGAGGAGAAAAGTAATCCTCAGCCTTATCCAGCTGTGAACCCTGGGAGCTAAATAATGACCAGCCTAGGAAGATATGCTTAGTGGTGCAATAGTGGCATGAATATCATAGGAGTAACCAACCACTTTTTCTGGTTGAATTTAAAGCTTGTTCCATAAGATAAAATCCATACCTGGTATTCTATGGAGTTTTCAAAGCCATGAACCCATGGCTAGACAGATCACAGGTCATAGGGGAGAACCTACTACTATTTTCTACTAAATGGACCTAATATTAAACTGAGTCCTAATGACATCATTATACCCATAATGCATCTCTCAACCTTCATCAGAGAAGCTACTTTTTTGCAGTAGATGACAATTAACACAGAGGTCCATAACTGGTCAACGTGCAAAGTGCAGAGTGCTTAGCCCTAAATGGGACACCTATATCACACCCCCCTCCACCCAAGGCTTCTGGATCATTGTGGAAAAGGGGGCAGAAAGAGTGTAAGAGCCAGAGGTGGTAGATGACTGCAGGAAACAGTGTTTTCTGAGCACAATAGGGTAAGTGCCCATATGGACTCAGCAGTTTTGACAGCATGCATACGATCTGTGCAAGCCCCAATCAGACAAAATCCCAGCACCGATGGGGGAAGTAGGCACAATGTGCCAGTCTTAGCTGAGGAGCTATTGGCAAGTGACAGCTTCTGGGAGAAGGAAAGTCAGTTTTCTTTAGGATGTAACACCTAGTAGACTCCAATGGATGGTCTCACACCCAAAAGTAGGTGGAAAACACATTGGACTCAATAGATTTTTTAAAAAAAAGACTCTGTGAGATCAAGGTCAGCCTGGTCTACATAGCGAGTTCCAGGTCAGGTGGGGCTACAAGGAGACCCTGTCTCAGAACAAACAAACAAACAAACAAACGAACAAGAAGGTGGGTGCGTAGGGAAAGGTATGTGGACTTGGGAGGAGGGGCAGATATAATCAAACATACTGTGTGAAATTCTCAAAAGCTAATAAAAAAATCTTAATTGAAGGCCTATAATTTACCTCTCCCCAGTCACATTATCCTTTCATACTCCCAGCAGCAACCACTACCCTAAATTTTGTTGATCAATTCCATGTACATCTTTATATATTTTTATTATATTTAATATATTTATATATTTTTATGTGTATGAGTGTTTTGCCTGCATGTACATGTACCTGTGTGTACCAGAAGATGGTGTCAGATCCCCTGGAACTGGAGTTCAGAAAGTCGTTAGCTGTCATGTAGGTGTTGGGAACTGAACCAAGTCCTTTGCAAGAGCAGCCAGTGCTCTTAACCCCTCCACTGAGCCATCTCTCTAGTCTCCAATTTTTTGACAGGTGACTACGTCCCTAAGCAACATACAGTAATAATTTTCATGTTTTCAAACTTAAAATAAATGACATATGTATGCAAAGTTATGTGACTTTGGTGATAATCTTGATTTTGAGACTAATCCATGTTTCATGAGTGGCACTAGTTCACTGAACTGCAGCTCCTGAGGGCTGGGCTGACTTCATAGCCACCTAGGCAGCCAAAGATCCAGGAAAAAAAGCCTTCAGAGCTGTTGGAGACTGTTCCAGAAACTGAAGACATTCTTCAGGGCTGGTCCAAGTTAGAAACAGGGAGGCCTCAAGGGGAGCTGGGAGCCCTGGCAGCTGCCTTGCCAGGTGGAGAGCTCTGCCTGTCTCTTGCCTTCAAGAGTTGGATTCTACCTTCTGCTCTTAATCCTCTATCTGTGGTGAGAAGCAGGTGCAGGTGTCTGCCCTAACAGAGCTGTGCCATCTGTGCCTTTGAGCTTCTGCCCTATTTCAAAATGCTTCATAAGAAAAGTTAAGTTGTTGTTTTTTTTTTTTTTTTTAAATAAGCAACATTACAAACCTCTCTAACTCTAGGACAGCAGAAGGGCCTTAGAGTGTTTTCAGTCTAACAACCTCTGCCTTTTAAAATGCTATTTCTTATCCGGATTTTTCCCCTCCACACACCCTTTTATGTCACAGACGATCACTCCTATTGTTATGCGTCATCAGTATTGGTTTAGCTTAATACATGTTTGTTATGAACTGTTGCACAGGGCATTTTAGTGCAAACTAAGAAAAAGTGCTTCTTCCTCAAAGAACTTTATTTCCATCTGTGGAAAGCAACGTTCATTGACTAGCACACACACACATTACACAATGAAATGCATAGTGAACAGACTGCTACCTTGCCAACCCCAACCTGTGGAACCCGGCCTAGTCACACTGACAGCTTGGGTGTGCCTCTTCCTTAGGCCTCAGTCTGCAGGGTTGTTGCGTCCCTTCTGGGTTTGATTTCCTTACTGAACGTATCTTTCACACTTTCTTAAGAAATGAAGATCTTCAGGAAATATGCTCCTCAATTCTTCTTCCTTTATAAATGTTTTTATTTCACCCTTTTGTTTGATGGTGGGTTAAAGTAGTTTAAAACTTCTTGTTAATGATTGTTTTTTCCTGCACACTTTCAGGGCTTTGCTTTTGTGGCTGTTATGGTCGATCTAACATTTGCTCTTTGTGGGGTTATTCATCACTTCTCTTTGCTTGCTTTTTTTTTTTTTCCAATCTTTGGAATTCTGCCAATTTTTTCAAGTTGCAGCTAAATTTCGTGTGTTCTTTGGGTCTTACGATTCACTTTTCTTCATCAGTGAAAGTCTCTGTCACTATTTATTGACTGTTTTCTCTGCTCTTCCTTCTTGTCTGGAATTGGACAGATATCTACTGGACTTCCTTCTGCCTTCTGTCTTTCATGTCTTCCCCCAGCTTACCTCTCAGGACAGGGTCCTTTTGTCTTCCAACTGACCAGTTCTCTCTTCATTACTGTTTAATTTCCTATTCAAATTGGCCACTGAAATTTAAATATCTAGTTTTTTAAAAATTTCTAGAAATCCTATCTGGTCATTTTCTCAAACATGAAAAGCATTTTTTAAATGATTTGATTTTTATTTTTAATCTTGAACACATGCACACATGCATGTCTGCGTGTGTGTGTGTGTGTGTGTGTGTGTGTGTGTGTGTGTGTGTAAGCGCATGCATGTGACTGCAGGTGCCCTTAGAGACCAGAGGCTTCAGATACCCTGGATCTGGAGTCACAGGGCTGGTTGTGAGCCATCTGATGTGGGTTCTGGGAGTCAAACCTGGGTCCTCTGGAAGAACTCTTAACCATTGAGCCAACTTTCTAGCCCCATGAAAAGCATTTTTTATTTTATATCACTCCTTTCTCATATTTTCATTTCCACCCTTAACAGAAATATTTAAAACATATTTTCTTTAAGTTTTTAGTTAGCATACACAATGATGGGTTATATTACAGTAATTTCATACATGTGTAACACTGCACTTTTCTTCTAGTTACCTTCACTACACTCTCCCCCCAACACACTACCCTCCTCTACTTTGGATTTGTGTTTTGTGATTCTGCAACCTTGAGAGGCGTGGAAGGCCTCAGAACATACAGGCTGTATTAGTTACTCTTCTCATTGCTGTGACAAAATACCTGAAGCATCTTAAGGGAAAGTTGTATTGTGGCTCACAGTTTGAGGATGCAGTCCATCATGGCCAAGTACATGGGAGTAGGAACTTGAGGCTGGGACTCTTCCCATCTCCACAGATCAGGAAACAGAGAGCTGGTGCTCAGTCCTACAGTCAAGGTGGAACTTCATCCCTTAGTTAATCCTCTCTGGAAATGCCCCCACCAATGAACCCAACAATGAGCCCCCATTAACTCCATGGAGATTCTTAATCCAATCAAGCTGGCCAGGCTGCATTAACCATCTTCTGTCCTAAAGATGGCTCTAACTCCAGCTGAAGGAAGAAATCTATAAAAAATACCTGTTTGGTTTCTCCATTCTAATAAAACTTTGTTTTCAAAATACCATTAAATTATCGATTATGAAGATTTTATTTTCAGGAATGTTGAAGTCTTATGTTACAAAATAAGTGATTTCAGGAGCAATCATACTCCCAAGAATGTCTAAGGAATAACTTGGTGGGCTATAACTCTCAGCTGCAGATTGATGTCCCATCCAACAGGATTTGGGGTCTGTGTCTTTGGTCTTTTCCCCCCTGAATCCAATAGCCCTTGACCACTTAAATAAGGAAAGACTGTAGAATAGTCGCTATTCCTCATTTTGAGGCTTTCAGTATGAAGAGATGGGCAGCAACCAGTGTTTTGTGTTTTGAATGCCAAATGCCATGGAGTGAGGAGGCCCCTGCTGTTGAGAGGCCTGTGTGGGACACATCAAAGCCAATAGGACTTGACTGCAAGTGACCGGGTCCTCTCAAAGCTGAGAGTTATAGCCCACCAAGCTCTCAAGCTGCTGTGATACAGAGAAACTTGCTATGGACACTCAGGCTGGCTAAATCCAAGACACAGGTGTAGAGCAAATGATTCTTATTGTTTTAAGTTGTTAAGCTTTGGAATGTCACCCAGCGATAACCATAATGATGTTATGGATGAACTCTGTCCTTCAGAGGAATGCAGTTGCATTGAAAGTACTATTTTTAATACCAAATTTCTACTTTTTTTGGTTAACTCTTCTTTCAGCTATTTTTTCCTTTTGTAAAATCAAAATTCTACTTTGTATATGTATTAACATTTCTTCCCAAAAGACAAATTAAACCAGGAGGTCTTAGCTTTTTTGTACCATAGAACCCCTGGATAAATTGTATTGATCTGGGGCTGGAAAGATGGCTCAGTGGTTAAGAGCACTGACTGCTCTTGCAGAGGACCTGGGTTTGATTCCCAGCACCCACATGGTGGCTATAAACCATCCTTAACTCCAGTTCCAGGGAAATCTGAAGCTCTCTTCTGACCTCTGCAGCATTGCACGACACACGTGCACTCACATACATGCAGGCAATACACTCATACACATGAAATAAAAATAAAATATTTTAAAAATTGTATTGATTCATCCTTAATTTTTTAAATTTATTTTTATTTTGTGTGTATGAGTGTTATGCCACCATGTAAGTGCACTTATGTTGTGCAGTGCCCACAGAGGCCAGAAGAGGGCACAGGATCCCCTGGAACTGGAGTTACAGGATGGTTGTTAGTTATAATTCAGGTGCTGGGATTTGAACCATTGAGCCCTTTCTCCAGCCCCCCTATTGATCCATTCTTAAAACAATGTTTTTGAATGTATAAAATGGAACATACCAAGTTAGAAATGTAGTTACCAAAATACTGATTTTTTTTTAAATAAAGGAATGCATAGCTAGATATAATTTAGTAGAAAACTTAATAGTCACTGTAAATGTGAAGTGTAATGAATGCAAATAAGTTTATAAGATTAACTGGCGCACTTTCATGATATGAAAACATCTGTAATTTCTAATTTCTGGTTTAAATAAACGACAGTGGTTTCTTACCTGCATGAATAATTAAATGAAAGGCTAATTTTCAATTAGATATTAGTGAAAATGAAGTGGCTTTTTTTCCATGCACAGTCACACAATCTGAATTCTATTCTCAGACCTCAGGCAAAGACCTCTGAGTCATCCAGCTGCTGGGCAGTCAAAGAACTTTGCAATTCTAGATAATAATGCTAACTGAGTTGGAAAACAATCTGTCTCCCAAAGTACAAAGAGAAGATGGAGGCTGTGAAGAAAACCAGTTTTCACCTGCCCACTCATTAGCCTGCATCTTACAAGCAACAGAGAGTATGTGACTGCTTTGAGAGTTCTAGCTCAGTAACATTTTCTAGCCAGGAGGGCTTTGTGATCTGCAGCCTGGTTGTAGCACAGCAGCCTGAACACACGCATGCATGCACACACGTACACATGTGTATGCACTGTAAGAGTGAAACCACAGAGGACAAGTCAGCCTTCGGGTTGCAACAGCAAGAGGTTTATTTAGTACACAGGTACCTGTGGGCACAAAGTCTCCTCGGGGGACTTGCGCGCCTCAGGTCGGGTTTGTGGAACTTTTATAGAGCAGAAGCGGGATACAGAAGCAGAAACGCGGTTATTGGTTCATTTAAACTATTACAAAATGCTACAGGGAGAGCGGGAAGCTGACTTATCACTAAGCCAGATGTTTCCACCATAAAACCTCACTTATCAGTGAGGTGGAGATGTTCCCACCATAAAACTTACTTATCAGGAGGCCAGATGTCTCAGCCATAAAACTTACTTATCAGGGAGTTGGAATTCCTGACCGGTACGCGACCTGCCTGAGAGACTTCATGGCTCCTGACTTTTATAATTTTTAATTTTTTTTCAAAATATGTAGTAACTGTCTGTATAGATGTTAGCTTTTTTTGCTTTCTGCTAAATCACATGCCTTAAATAAGGATATGAGTTCAGTGTCTGAGTGGGTTTAATCCCAGGTAAATGAGCATTCTCAGTT
>NW_008352479.1:3870615-3874934 GCF_000622305.1 Nannospalax galili | reverse complement strand
GTCACTTTTGCCATACTGTCTTTGAATAGAGATTGTTTATATCAGAGCCCAGACAGGCTTGTTCCCCTCAAGTTAATGCCAATGCATATGAAGTTGAAGTCATCAATGGAGTTGCACCCAAAGTCTGACTTAGGTTAACAATGTGTGCCTAAATTCATCCTGTAGCTATTCCAGAGTCCATAATTTGCATAAATCTCCTTAGAATTTGGCATAATCCTCACATTGGTTCCATGGCTTGTGAACTGAGGGCTATTGTGGTTGGGAAATTGGAATGGAAATGACTAAAATCCTGTATCAGAGAAAATGTGAGCCAAAATCATGTTGCATTTCTGGAGGGATTGTAAAGAATATTGCTGCTATTCAGAACTTGAAAGATGTAGGGGGTGGGAGAGATCTAACATCTCACTTTAGCATTCCTATTTGGTCGGTGAAGAACATTGATGGATAACATAGACATACACTTATTTAATACGTAATCAATCCATGAGTCTAATTGCAGCTGTGGTGCCAGCTCTGGTGTTCTTACTTGAGCTAATTAACATACCAGCAGGAACTAGTGTAAAGTTAATAGAATTGCAAATGTAATACCTGGTGTGATGGTGCAGGCCTTTAATCCCAGTGCTTGGGAGGCAGAGGCAGGTGGATTCAAGGCCACCCAAGTCTCTGTAGTCCAGCTGAGGGCTACAGGAGACCCTGTCTCATCCCCCCACAAAATAGTGTTGCAAATGCTTTATCACCTTACATGTTAGTAAGGACCACTAGAAAAAATTTTCTATCAAGTGTCAAGGCCAGCATTATTGTTGTCCTGTTCCACATCAACTGTTTACTAAATGTGTATTCCAATGTCTTAACATGGTTTACAGTGACTTTGATCTTTTATGTTTTCCACAAGATACCACATTGTTTATTCATATTGAAAAACTTATGCTCACTGAGAGAAGTTAACAACCACTATGAACTCACTTGTAAGAGTGAAACCACAGAGGACAAGCCAGCCTTCGGGTTGCAACAGCAAGAGGTTTATTTAGTACACAGGTACCTGTGGGCACAAAGTCTCCTCGGGGGACTTGCGTGCCTACAGGCTGGGGTTTGGCACTTTTATAGAGCAGAAGCGGGATACAGAAGCAGAAACGCGGTTATTGGTTAATTTAAACTATTACAAAATGCTACAGGGAGAGCGGGGAGCTTACTTATCACTAAGCCAGATGTCTCAACCATAAAACTTATTTATCAGTGAGTTGGAGATGTCTCGGCCATGAAACTTACTTATCAGTAAGCCAGATGTCTCGGCCATAAAACTTACTTATCGGCAAGTTGGAATTCTTGACCGGTACGCGACCTGCCTGAGAGACTTCATGGCGCCTGACTTTTATTTTTTTCAGCACCACCACATATATGCACATATGCACAAATCCATATGTGCATGTACACATGTGTCAACACACTGCATGCATATATGTACACATGCAACCAGCATGCACACATAGGCGTGCACTCACACACATGCACACAAACACACACACCAGCATGTTCTCTTCATATCGAGGACAACTGACACACCGCTGTCTCCAAATGTGAAGTTGTCTATTATTCATTCAGCACAGGAAATTGCTGTGTTTCATAGTGGGTTATGTTATGACTGACAAACAAGAAGTCTTGGGTACTGGCTAGTAGATCTAAACAAACAAACAAACAACAAAAACTTGGTTAGGGGACCGGTGGTATAGGGAGCAGAAAACAGACACCAGGAAGAGCAGAGCAGCCAAACCAGGGGGAAGTAGGGATCAGGCTAGACCTTCGGAAAATGGCCATTCTGAGTCACCTCATGGCTCATGCAGATGCTGCTGTTGAAGGTGTCCGCCCATATCACTGAGCAACTGGGCATGGCCCCTGGTGGGGAGTTCAGGAAGGCCTTCAAGGAGGCCAGCAAGGTACCATTCTGCAAGTTCCATCTGGGTGACCGACCCATCCTAGTCACCTTTAAAAGAGCCATTGCTGCACTCTCCTTCTGGCAGAAGTTCAAGCTGGCCTGATGTCTGTGCTTCCTGTCTGACCCAATCAGCAAGGATGATGTGGAGCGCTGCAAGTAGAAGGACCAGTTAGAGCAGATGATGGCAGAGATGATTGGCGAGTTTCCCGACCTGCATGGCACCATTGTCTCAGAGCGGGAAGTCTATCTGAGCTACATGCTGCGGCAGGGTGCCCGATGTCTTGAACTGCCCTGCAGCTCTGATGCAGAGCCCAGGAAGTGTGTCCCATCTGTGGTAGTGGTTGTTGTTGGCATGGGTCATGTGCCTGGCATTGAGAAGAACTGGAGCACCGACCTCAACATCCAGGAGATCATGACAGTCCCCTCACTGCCCATCTCTGGCAGAGGGTCTCGGATGGCCACAAAGGCTGACTTCTTTGGCCTGCTGGGCTACAGCCTGTACTGGATGGGCCGTGGAACTCTGAGCCTAGTCCTATCTCTCTACCTGCTGCACAGTTCTGCCCCCAGAGGGTGAGCGAAGCCGGGCCAGGCCGATAGGAGGTCTGAGGGAAGAAGTGACCACACCCAGGGGTTCTGCTCCCCTGCATCACAGCTGGTACACCTGAGGAACTGGTACCACCTGCCTGGGGATGTCCCTGGATGCAGATGCATCCAAGCCTTCTCTGCCTTCCCCATCTCCTGCCCACCCAAATAAAGACTTATTTAACTGTCTGAGCTCAGGCTTCCCAGCAGCAAACACCCACCCCCCCCCACCCCCGCCACACTGCAGAGACCACCCATGGGTTTCAGAGCCGTCTGCAGTGTGGGGACCCAGTGACCCGGTTCCAGGAGCGCCAGAGGCTGCAGAGAGGCACTGAGGTGCCCCACCCCTCCAGCCCCAGGGTGGGCCTGACAAATTGCTGCTGTACCTACCTCACTGTGTCTTGTGCTCTGGCCTCAAGGAGCATCTGGCCCAGAGTGCATTTCACTGAGGGTTTGGGGCCAGCAAGTTTAGGAAGCTGGGTGTCCATGCAGCTCCTTCCTGTGAGTGTGTGGGACCTTTGGCATCCTGGACATGCATGTGGCATCACCAGCTGCATCTCTGCCTCCAGAGAGTGTGCTTTTGTTTTTTTTTTTTTTTTTTTTTTTTTTTTAGTGTCTGAAAGTTTCTTTACCCAGGTAATTTTAACATCAAAGAAAACACAAGCAAATGTCAGGAAATACAAGCCTTAAATCCAGTGAGGACAAAGAATATTCTTTTTCTGTGTCTGTGTGCCCTGAGAGTGGGCAAATTTATGTCAAAAGGCAAGCCCTTACTGGACTACTACAGCCTAATGTGTGTTGGGCTGCCTCGGATGTGAGCCTGCTTCCTGCCCTAGTTGCTCTTGGTACTGGGAGGGACTTGACGTGATTCCTGTGTTGGGCTGCCCAAACAGCACTGTGGGCAGCAGGCATCCACTGTGGACCACAAACCCAGGGCAATGGTTGGTTTGTGTTACATGGCTATGCATGTGCACAAGTTGTGGCTCCTAGCATGTGGTGCTAGCTGCACAGTCTGGCAGGAACAAGGCCACTCTGATTGTCCTTGTGTTGACTGTCAAATCAGGTAAAACTGTGAGCTGGGCAGGGGCTGTGGGGCTACTTGGGCTGTGTATGTCTGTCTCACACTTGTTGACTTGTTCCCTAGAAAGAGAAATAAATTTTAATTTTGGAAGCTAAAAAAAAACCCTATATGCTACTAAATTTGAAAACCTAAAAGAAATGGACAGATATCTAAAGGTGTGGGAAAGAACAAAACTAAACCAAGAAGAGATTAACAGCTTAAACAGACCCATAACACATAAAGAAATTGAAACAGTAATACAAAACCTCCTGACTAAAAAAATCCAAGGACCAGATGGACATACAGCAGAATTCTATCAGAAATTTAAAGAAGATCTACATCCAATACCACTTAATTTATTCAAAAAGATAGAAATGGAGGGAGAACTTCCAAATTCCTTCTATGAAGCCAGCATCACTCTCATACCAAAACCAGGTAAAGACACAACCAAAAAAGAAAACTATAGCCCCATATCCTTAATGAACATAGATGCAAAAATTCTCAACAAAATATTGCAAACTGCATACAGACACACATCAAAAAGATCATCCACCCATGATCAAGCTGGCTTTATTTCAGAGATTTCAAAGTCCTAGAGGGAACTGGACGGAAGTGGACATACCTCAACATAATTAAAGCCATATATAACAAACCCACAGTTTTTCTAAATGGAGAAAAACTGGAAGCATTCTCATTGAAATCAGGAACCAGACAAGGCTGTCCACTATCTCCACTTCTCTTTAACAT
>NW_008352479.1:3864005-3868988 GCF_000622305.1 Nannospalax galili | reverse complement strand
TAAATAAAAAAAGAATTTATAATTAAAAAAAAACTGAAAATGAACCTACCTTTTGACCCAGTTATACCACTCCTTGGCATATACCTAAAGAACTCATCCTATTGCAGAGACACTTCTACATACATGTTTGTTGCTGGTCTTTTCACAATAGCTAAGAGATGGAAGCAACCTAAGTGTCCCTCAATTGATAAGTGGACAATGAAAATGTGGTTCATTTATATGATGGCGTTTTATTCAGCAGTAAAGAAAGATGAAAACATGAAATTTGCAGGTAAATGGATGGAACTAGAAGCTGTTATAAGTGAAGAACCTGAAAGAGAAGAACAGTAGGAAGCAGGCCTTAATAAGGGAGATATGGATAAAAATTGGGTTATTTTAAGGGAGGGGGGAGGGAAGGGTATATAAGGAACCTAGGGGATAAAGGGAAAGAAGGAGCTCAAGAGAGGTAGGTGTGATGGCTAATCCTGGGCCTCAATTTGACTGGATCTGGGATTAACTGAAATAAGAGAGATCTTCTTGATTAGGTCATCTGAAGCTGGAAGACACACCCTAAATGTGAGCGTTACCTTCTGATGGCAGCCCGTATAAAAGGCCATGGCAGAGGAGAACACCTGGCTTCTTGCTGCTTGTCTTCTCTCTCGCTGGCAAGTTCGTCTTGCCACTGTAGACTGAAGACTAGCTGATCTTTTGGAATTCGTAGACCTTCAGCACCAGATTGGGACTACTGAGACATCCAGCCTTGTGGACTGAGCAACTACGGATTCTCAGCCTCTCCAGTGTGATGCAGCTATTATTGGACTACTCAGACTCTATCCTGTGAGCTAAGCTGATAAATCTCTATACATATATATTCATTCTACTGGTTCTGTTTCTTTGGAGAACCCTAACTAATACAGTAGTACCATAGGAGAAGGGTATTATCAAGAGAGAAAGTGGGAAAATGGGGGCACCTTAATTGGGGAAACCATGATGGAAGGGTTAGACAAGCAAGGGATAAATAATGCCTAGCTAGTTTTAAAAACCAGAGGGCATCATATTAGTCCTACTGACAAATTATACATACCAGATCAAGAAATATATGTCTAGGTAAGGTTTATCTGAGAACAATACGTCTTTGCCCAAGATTTATCTATGTAGCACACAGTAATTAAAGTACCAGACTGGTGGAATAAACTTCTTGGATGTTTAACAGACATACTTTGAGGCCTATACTAATTTGGTCAGAGGGACATAAAGGACAGTTTTTGCTCCTTGCCCTCCTAGGTCGACTAGTTCCAGGGTACTATGAGCATCTCTCAAAATGTCCTGTAATTGTGGTGGGTCCTCCTGATCAAGGAGGCCGAGGAGACCCCATGAGATGGACTTGAACCAGTGTCCAGTCTACAAAGAGGAGGGTCAACACAGAGGAAACATTTCTTCCATGCTTCCAAGCGAAGCCAGCCATGGTCGAGCAGGACCTTTGACTTATCTTCACATAGGTGGAACTGATAAAAGAAAGGAGCCAGGGGCTCCTCCCAAGCCCATGTGACCCCTGAGGAAGAGATCCTCAAACGACCTTAATAGTAACAATAAATTGGTTTATCTGGGCCAAATGTATGGCCTTAAACATCCAAAAGGAAAGTATAACCAAAGATTAAAGGGGTCAACATAATTTTTTAAGAGTCCATATGCATAGCTAAAGGCTACTTAACAACAATGCCAGACAGGAGATACCTTCCTTTGAGTTACTGGCCAGGGTGGCCCAAGAGACTCCCAGATACTATCCCAGCATAGAACTGGGAAAATGAACAGCAGACCCCAATCTTATCTAAGGGAATATTGACAACTGATACCTGCTAGGTGAGGAACAGCTGACCCTCCTAAAACAAAGGCCTCTAGATAGGCTGACTAGATTCACCAGATGGACAAGTAGTGGGGAACAGCTTGGGGTGCCGACCACAGTGGACAGTAGCAAGGATAACAGAGTATAAGGGCTCTAGTGGGGGAAGGGAGGCTATAGGAGGGTGCCATCTGGGAAGCGGGTGTATAGTTGAATAAGGTGGTTTGGTATGTTCTGTGTGTTATACACACAAAAAATGAACAAGTTTTTAAAAAATGTATTATATTTGAGGAGGAAGCATAAAAATTTACATCATGTTAATTAGTAGAGGTGATAAACATTACCATTGAAATCTACCCGATGACTTTAAAGACATACACAGGGGCCAAGGGTCCAAGTGCAACCGATTATGACTAATAATAATGAGATGCATACAGATTGGATATGCATGTGCCAATATCTCAGTGTTAGTAGCAAAAACAATGAGTCTTTCTGTAAGGAACAATATATTCTAAAATGACATGGAGATCTTTTTTAAAGGTTAAAAACTCATTCAATTTTATGTCTTACAGGGCTTATACTGAGTTCATTATTGTAGAACTGTATTAATTCAACAGCAAACCTAGAACTGTATTATTCAACAGCTCTTTTGAAAGAGCTGTATCTTTCCTCTGGAAACTGTTGTTGTACAAGGGTGGCCAAAGGGATTCCCAGATAGTAACCCAGCATAGAACTGGGAAAATGAATAGCAGACCCCAATCTTATCCAAAGGAATACTGACAACTGATTACTGCTAGATGAGGAAAAGCTGATCCTCCTAAAACAAAGACCTCTAGATAGACTGACTAGATTCACCAGAAGGGCAAGTAGTGGGGACTGGCTGGGGTGCCAACAACACAGCAGACAGTAGCAGGGATATCAGAATATAAGGGCTCTAGTGGGGGGAAAGAAGCTATGGGAGGGTGCTCCCTGGGAAGTGGGTGTAGTGTTTAAAAAAAATTCTTCAAAGCATAAAAATTTGCTCCTTAATAATTAGTAAATGTGAAAAACATTACCATTAAAATCTACCTGATGACTTTATATCCATGCTCAGATGCCAAGGAGCTGAGAAAGTAACCAACTGTGACTAGTAATAATCAGATATATAGAGATTAGAAACACGTGTGCAAACATCTTAGCGTCAATTGCATTAAAAATGAATTATTCTGTATGAAACTGTGAATTTTAATAATGAAATGGAGATCTTTTTTAAAGTTTAAAACCTCATTTAATTTTATGTCTTATAGGGTTTCTACTGAGTACAATATTGTATAACTGTATTAATTCAACTATAAGCCTAAATATTTACAGCCAATTTTGAAAGAGATGCATCTTACCTCTGGAAATTTTTATTGAATATGTCAATGCTGTTGTAATGAAATGCTTCTTCTAATTGTGTGGTTATTAAATAATTTTTAAAAATCTGCGTGTTTGAGACTGGTTGCTGCTGGATGGGGGAGAGCATTACTTACATACGAACATTGGATGGTCTGACTAGACTCCAGTGGATGCATTTACACTGAAGGACATTTGGGTATAAACACCTGAATGAATAGGACTTAGCATGTATGGCAGAGTGCATAGGGTTCAGTGGGTGGGGGAGGGAGGAGGCATGGATAGGGTCTGGATGTGAGTGGGAAATATTTTATGAAATTTTAAAAGCTCAATTTAAAAAAGGTGCACACCACCATGAAAACAAAATCTGGGTGTGGTGGTATGCAACTGTATTTTCAGCACTGGGGAGGCAGAGTCAGGCAGATCCCTGGACTTGGGACTAGGCAGCTCAGCCGGCTTAGCAAGTTCGAGGCTAATGAAACATCTGTCTTCCAAACACAAGTAGACAGTGCTCTGAGGACTGAAAACCTATGATGACCTCTGACCTACACACACACACACACACACACACACACACACACACACACGCATGCACGCACACACAAAATTTTTGTGGCAAATTTGGAGAGCTTGTTAGAACCCCGAGATCTCAGTGTCCCCTCAGTATTGTTCTACAGGGAGTCTTGACAGTGAGATGTATTCTCTGAAAGAGAATCTGAGGCCGACTCCACACTAGAAATCTACTAGAGGAACTGAAGCAAAATGATCTTTTTTTTTTAACCTGAAGGCTCTAGTATGCTCTGTGGCAGTGGTTCCCAGCCTTTGACTCAGGAACATAACACTCCTAACTTTTATTTTAGACGGGGTCTGTGTAGCCCAGGATGGTCTCAAACTCGATACTTCTACCTCAGCTCCACCATACCTGGCCTTAGCTTTTCTTAAGGCCTGCAAAGAGTGTTTTTAAAATATACATTCTATTTGTGTATATCAAACAAATTGAAACTGTGAAATTATTTAAAATATTTATTTTACTAGTTTATTTACAAATAATGAGAGCATTCTGTGTTAATACAGAGGCATTATTATAAAAGACCTTAAAAACTGGGCATGGTGGTGCACGCCTTTGTCCTGGCACTCAGAGGCAGAGGTAGGCAGATCTCTGTGAGATCAGCCTGATCTACATAGTGAGTTTCAGGACAGCTTTGGCTATAGGAAGACCTCATCTCAAAAGACAAATAAATAAATAAATAAATAAATAAATAACCTCACTTTTTAAAACTAGGAAGGAGAACAATCTCAGGATAATGGTATGGACCAGATCTTCAACAAAATTGTAGAAGAAAATATCCCAAAATTAAAGAAAGACATGCCCATACAAATACAAGAAACATATAGAACACCAAATAGACAGGACCAGAAAAGAAACCCTCCATTATTTTTATTTTATGTGTATGAATGTTATGCCTGCATGTATGTAAGTGCACACATGTAGTGCAATGCCTGCGGAGGAGAGAAGAGGCTGTCAGATCCCCTGGAACTGGAGTTACAAACAGGTAGCTGCCATGTGGATACTGGGACTCGAACCCGGGTCTTCTGCAAGAACAGTGTTCTTAACCACTGAGCCATCTCCCCAGCCCCCAAAGACCTCACTTTTGAAAATATAGCTCTAGTAATAGATGAGCAGTGGTGTTTCACATGTCACAGTGCTCCTGAATGTCTGATTCACAGAGGACGACTGGTTCCCACCTCTGCTCCTATGTCGATCTACTGTATGTTTTTTTAAACTAAAA
>NW_008352479.1:3856361-3863530 GCF_000622305.1 Nannospalax galili | reverse complement strand
AGTCCTAGCACTTGAGAGGCAGAGGCAGGAGGATCTCTGTGAGATTGAGGCCAGCCTGGTGTACATAGCAAGTCCCAGGCCAGCTGGGGCAACAGGGAGACCCTGTCTCAAAAATACCCAAAAAAACTCCCCAAATACAGAACATGCACAAATATTCCAATGAACAAACATAAACGCATGCAAAGCACTGCGCTGAACTAATGGACTCAAGCAAAAGTAAAGCAAACAGAACCAACGAAATCTTGTAGAACACAGAGAGCATTTACAATTTTTTTATTTTATAAATGTTTTATTGAATTTTTGTGTACTTCATAGTATTTCATACAGAACATCTTAATTATCTTTATACCCCCTTCCCCACTGGCACCCTCTTATAGCCCCCCCCACTGGAATTCATATATTCTGTCATTTGTGTCAAGGCTTATCGTGTCAAGTTAGTGTCCCCAGATGTCCCTCAGTGAAAGTTCATTCTTTGAGACTACATGAAAACTCAACAGAATATTTTATTAGTGATAAGTTATATCAAAAATCTTGCATTAACCTACCACTAGAATTGTTATATTAAAACTTCTCATTTTTATTTTATTTATTTATTTACTTTTATTTTTATGTGTATGAGTGATTTGCCTATGTGTGTGTAGGTGCACTTATGAGTGCAATGCCCTTAGAGGCCAGAAGAAAGCATTCTGTTCCCTGGGACTGGAGTTATAGACAGTTGCTAGTCACCATGTGGGTGCTGGGAACCAAACTCAGGTCGTCTGCTCTTAACCACTGAGCCATTTCTCAGCCCCTCTCATTTTGATGTTTTCAAATAATGTTTTGTTTGTTTGTTTGTTTGTTTTTGAGATGGGGTCTCACTTTCTAGTCCTGGCTGCTGGCCTGGAACTCACTATGTAGATCAGACTGGCCTTGACTCTGCAGATCCGCCTGCCTCTGCCTCCCAAGTGCTAGGAGGATTAAGGAAGTATACCAGCACACCCAGTGAGTTTTTTTAAAAAATTAAACATAAGCTTTCATGAGCCCAGACTAGACTTGAACTCATTATGTAGCTGATGACAGCCTTGGACTTCAGTCAAAGAATTCTGGCTTCCTCCTCCCAAGTGCTGGGATTACAGGCATATTGTTCTAGGCCTAGTTTATGTAGTGCCAGGGATTGAACTCCAGGCTTCCTGCATGCTAAGCAAGTGCTCTATCAACTTGAGCTATATCCCTAGCCCCCAGCCTTCCATTCTGAATGACTCTTCTACACAACAGCTTGCATTGGCCAGCTGGGAAATTCCAGAGGCTCAGTTATACAGAATTGATGGATGCTGAAGCATTTCACTATGCAGCATCAATCCAGTACTCATCTGTCACCTCTGATCTCATGAGAAAAGCATTTCCGCTTTGGGACACTGTCAAGCTCAGAAAGGCAAATACAAGTTTCCCAAAAATCTAATTTTTCTTGGAAGCGCGAATGCTATCATCAGTAACAAATACTGTCAGTCATTTTCCCTGAGGTGACAGGCTCATTTCATGGCTTTCTAGGAAGTCTCTGCCAAATAGTCACATCTGTAAGTGGTTCACTCAAGTAAAAATGGTGTTCCTTAAACACAAAGGCTACTCTGTCCCACAACTTGAATGTCCCAAGATAAGCATGTGCTTTTGTACACAGTGTTCAGAGCCTTGTGGGCATTTCTTGGTTCATCACGTACAGTGCACTTGAAAAACGTGATCTAATACTACTAATAATGTTCACTAGCTCATCAAAGATATTCTTTTTAAAAGATTTATTATTATTTCCAATTATGTGGGGGGGGTGTGCACGCATGTGTGAGTGCAGTGCCCCCATAGACTGGAAGAGGATGTTAGAAGCTATGGATGATGACCAATGTGGGTGCTGGGAACTGAACCCGAGTCCTCTGCAAGAACAGTACATGCTCTTAACCACTGAGCCATCTCTCCAGGCCCTTATCAAAGAGATTCTTAATTTCCCTGTATATTAAGAATACAATGATCACAAGCTGAGCGTGGTGGTACAGGTCTGTAATCCCAGTACTCGGAGGCTGAAGCAAGAAGATGAGAAGTTTTGAGTCCACCCTGAACTGTAGTGAGGCCCTATTTCAAAAAACAAAACACACTGATCATTTGCATAAGTTGGTGCACTGTGGCCTTGAAGGTGGGAGTGGTTCAACACACCATTATTTTTAAACACTGCTATAAATATTCCACCCAGGGAAAAGAAGAAACGAAGTCGTGGTGTGTTTGCAAAAATGTTTTTTTCTCTCCTATGCCCTTCAAAAAGGTCTCAGAGATCCTGAGGGTGAGTGGGATCTGAGAGTCATTTGTCTACAGTTTACAAAGTATTTACCTATAAGCATCTTTTTTGATCCTTGTGGAAGTGTTTTGAGATGACTGCTCTGGGAACAGCCCCTGTGAACATGAAGAAAATGAGGCTCCAAAAGATGAAACAACTTCATCTTAGTGTCATAGAACCAGATACTGAGAGAATTAGAAGAGGGTATTTATCATTTCTCCCATGAGTATAAAGAGTCAGGCACCACCTGGGTGTGATGGCACACACATTTAACCCCATCACTCCAGAGGCAGAGGACAGGAATCTCTTGAGTTTGAGGCCGGCCTGGTCTACATAGCAGATTCCAAGTCAGGGCAACACAGTAAGACTTTATCTTAAGAATAAAACATATGGAAGAAAGTACCCATCTCTGTCCAACTCCTCCTACTGATCCCTGTGCTACACATGGCCATACAGAATGCACAGGCCATGGGTGCTTGTGGGCAGACCTGCATGGGAGAAGGTGAAAGAGCCTTGCAGGGCGACCTGAGGAATAAGCCATCAGTGGAGTGAACAAACCTTTCCATGAGAATCCTGATCTCCAATGGATGACTCATGGAGGGTTCTGAAACATTGGCCTTGACTACCTTTTCTCTATCAGTTCCAGAAATTCAAGAGCAAGAGTGAGGAAGAAAAAGCTAGTAACTGTCAGTCTTTGAAGCAATATTTATTACTTTCTTTTTTCAAAATTGCTCAGGAATGATTTACTTTGTTAGTGTGAAAAGCATAGCTAGGCCAGAAGTTCTGCCTGCTTAGGCCTTTCCCTCTAGAACATTCAGGGGTGGAAAGTACTTGGGTATTGCCAGATGTCCTGGGAAATCAAAGGAAAAGCAGCAATGCAGAAGACCAAATGCCCTTGGGTCTTCCAGCAGGGACCATGCTGTAGATAGGCAATGGGGAGTCCTGCCGGGCCTGGAGGACTCTGGGTGGAGACCCAGAGCAGGAGCCTTTTCTCCACAAGGAAAGCAGAAATCTGGATATTGTGAGAATAATGCATTTCTTCGGGGATGAACTCCTTCCTCTTTGCTGTTTTATGGTTTGTTCAATGTCTGCACACTTAAATCCCTTGTAGTGGTGATTTCGGATGGTGTACCTCAAGAGGTCCTCCTCAGTTGGAGGGAACACATCACACGAACAGACAGCAAGTGAAACAACCTTTTAAAATATTAGCAACCCGTGGCTAGGGAGATGGCTCAGTCAGTAAACTGCTTGCTACACTGTCATAAGGACTGAGTTTGTATTCCTAGCACCCGTATAACAGCTGGACCCAGTGACACATGCCTGCAACCCAATGCTAAGGGTGGAGACAGATGAATCCCCAGAGCTTTCTGGACAGCCGGTCTAGCCAATCAGTGAGATCCAGGTTCAGTGAGAGACCCTGTCTGAGAAAATAAGGTGGAGAACGATAGAGCAAGACACCAGCATTGACACAAATGCGCACGCACGCACACACACACTCACATACACACATTTACTCATATACACTGAGAGAGAGAAGGAGGAGGAAGAGGAGAAGGAGGAGGAGGAGGAAGAAGAAGAGGTGGGGGGCTGCATGTCAACAACCTTCCAGAGCCCAGACAAAATTAAGTCTTGTTTTCAGCTCAACTTCAGACCTCTTTTTCCATCCAGGGAGACAGAGGGGGGTGGGGAGACAGAGAGGAGGAGAAGAAGGAAAGGCCACCAGAAATTGTAGCCATATCTGTGACATTTCCTATCCTTCCACCCCTTGTCATCTGTCTTCAATGTGTTTTAGCTTCTATAAAAAGAAGGGCAGAGCACATGGAGATACACCTCACCAGCCATCAGTTCACAGTCCTGACCAGGTATACACGTGGTTTTACTCTCTAACGGAGAAGAGAGACCAGTCAGACCAGGCTGGCCAAGCTGCTGAGCCCTCCAACACACACAATCTGGAATACTGAAGCAGAAAAGAGCAGGAACTGCTTCTAGCTTAGAGAGGCCAGCAAGCCTTCTGGGGGATGACAGACAAACGTAAAGCCTGGCATGATGAGCACAGAGCCAAAGGAACCCAACTTAAGGTGACACTAGGGTTATGTCTGAGTTTGGGGATCTCAAAGGACCCTCTGTGGGCAAATTCAGAAGTGAAAGTGTGTGAAACTCTAGTGTAGCCTTATTGCCCTTAAACAGCATCAACCTGGTGTTCCCAGCAATGTCTTTCCACTACAGAGACGTCATTCAAGGACACTGCACTTTGAATGAAGGAAGTAGAGAAGAGGCACAAGGCAAAGTGACAAGGTAAGAGCCAGCCCCAAGGGAGCCACCGAGAGCTCAGCACTGTCTCACCCTTGGTTCCTGGAAGAACAAGGTTGAGGTTGACTCATAAGAGAAACAGAACACCCAGCTCCAGAAGTGTGTGGAGTCAGATCATGACACACAGAGGCTGACGTAATGTGGGTCCCCAGAGTCCGTACGTCATGTCACCTCAAATGTCCCCTCACCAGCGACCCTCTAAGTAAAGGTCCAAGAGTAGGAAGTGAAAATGTGCTGGCTGGAGTATGGACAGGCCTGGAATCAGGGATCACCCAGAGCTGGGCAGCTGCGGAACATAGAGGTACATGCCTCATTCGGCGGCCTTGATATCCAGGCCAGGCCCTCCCTGCTGCTCATTGCCTGTAACGATTCATCTTCATTCCCAATTTGACTAGATTTAGAATCACCCAGGAGACACGTGGGCATGTGAGTGAGGACATCTTCAGAGAGGATTTGCTGAGGAGGGGAGATCTACTCTGAATGTAGGTGTCACCATCCCATGGGCGGACGTTCTGAGGTGATGGATAGGCATGTCCTCCCAATGGCAAGCAAATGGATGGCCTTCTTTTCTAGCTTCTCACCTGTTCACTTCAAACTAATTGAACTACAAGACTCTCTTTGGAAGGGCAGGACAGAGGGGGACAGTCACCCCTCTCACCCAATCAGTCAACTTCAATTGCATGAGAAGGAGGGTCTAAGGATAGGCACAGAAGAAGCCAGGAAATAGGAGGATGCTTTGCCATCTTGGGCCAGCGGGCTGGTGGCTACAAGATCCAAAAGGCTCAGCAACATGTAGAGGAAAAAAACCCAAGGATGTCTATGCCTTTGTATGTATCCCTCATCGTCAACATATGCTCTGTTAGCAAGCCCAATAAAAATCTTTATTCCTTAAACCGTAGTTTGGAGGAATAATTTCTCAGATGGTCATAAGAACAGTAGGTCTGGGAGCCAAGTATATGCATCTCCTAGCAGTAAGTTCAACTTACACCCTCCACTATGGCGCACCATGAGCCAAACCATGAGCCAAAATAAATCGTTTCCCTCTTTAGTTGCTTCTCGTTTGGTTACAGCAACAAGGAAAGTAACCGAGACACCGCCTAAAGACATGCATTACTTGGCAAATGTTTTAACTTGGGGAGGTGGGAGACCAGCTCGGCATGTAGTACTCTTGCTGAGGTGGTACGCTTTGGGAAGGAGCTCTAGGCACCCAAAGCTTGGAAGGAGGTTCTGAAAGGACTGGAAGGAGCAGAGACAAAGGGAAGGGGATGTAATGGAAAGTGTACAGACTTGGGTAAAAAGGCTACCCTGATGTTTGTGGCCCTTAGATTTGTCTTTGAACAAGGACAAGCATCACTGTGCATCATTCAGGGGACAAGAGGAGGGTAAATCATGGCACAGTCAGGCTCCTGCTTCTTACAGTCTGACATCTGACCACGAGGACTTGTGCCTTTCCCTAGGTCTTGAGATCTCCCTCTCATCACTTGGAGACTTGTCTTGCAAGAGTCCCCTTCAATGGTGGGACCATTGCATTATTTTTTTCTCATTATCCTGACGAAAACAATGTAAGAAAGGAAAGGTTTATTTTAGCTCATAGTTTGAAGGTATAATCCATCATGGTGAGGAAGGCCTGGTGGCAGGAGGGTGAGGCGGCTGCTCACATTCCATCCACAGTCAGGAAGCAGAGAGATCAAGGCTAGTGCTCAGCTTGCTTTCTCCTTTTTATTCAGCTCAGGACCCCAGATCATGGGACGGTTCCAGCCCATATTCAGAATGGGTCTTCCTTCTCTCGTCAGTAAACCTCTCTGGAAAGACCCTCACAGACATACCCAATGTGCTGGATAGCTTTAGTTGTCAACTTGACACACCTGGGTAAAGGGAGCCTCGATTGGGGAATTGTCTCCATTGGACTGGCCTGTGGCAATGTCTGTGAGGGTATTTTCTTGATTTTTGAGTGATGTGGGAGGGTCCAGGCCACTGTGGGTGGTGCCACCCCTGGGCAGGTTGTTCTGTATTGTATAAGAAAGCAGGCTGAGCAGGGGCCAGGGGACCAAGCCAGTAAGCAGCGTTCTTCCATGGCCTGTGCTCCAGATTCCTGCCCTCAGTTCCTATGTTGAGCTCCCTGATGAACCGTGACCCAGGAGCGGGCCAGGGGACCAAGCCAGTAAGCAGCGTTCTTCCATGGCCTGTGCTCCAGGTTCCTGCCCTCAGTTCCTATGTTGAGCTCCCTGATGAACTGTGACCCAGGAGATGAAAACCGAATAAACCCTTTCCTCCCCAAGTTGGTATTGGTCAGAGTATTTTGTCACAGCAATGGAGAAACAAACTAGAACACCTGGAAATATGTTTCCTAGGTGATTCTAAATCCATTCAAGTTGACTATGAAGATAAACCATCACACCCATACATCTTTTTCTTCCTGAATAAGTCAGTGTCCTCTGCGGTTAGCAAAGTCTGTTAAACATATTTGGAAAGCTCATCATAAGGCTGATGATTCCTGGTGGGAGGTAGGCTGGGAATGGTCCCTCTGGGCTGAGGTACAGGCAGGTGGTAGAAATTAATTTTT
>NW_008352479.1:3840220-3856290 GCF_000622305.1 Nannospalax galili | reverse complement strand
GAGACTCTGTCTCAAAAACCAAAATAAATTAAAATAAAAATAGAATTATATTTATTTATTTTACTTATATGTATATAAGGAAGTACATATACCATGATGTATTTATGGAGATCAGAGGACAACTTTCAGGAGCTGGTTCTTTCCTTCCACCAATGTTGGTTCTAGGGCTCCAACCCAAGTTGTCAGGCTTGGTGACAGAAGCCTTTACCTGTTGAACCATCTTTCCAGCCCCATCTTAACATTTTAAAAGGACACTTATGTATGCTTATTTGTTTATCCATCTATCTATGCTGGGGATCTAGCCCAAGGCTTTTCTCTACACGTGAGTACACCCTCAGCCTTATGTTGACTTTCTGAAACCCGCTGCACTGCTGTTACACCCAATCTCTGCAGGTAAGGCTGTTTTTACTACTCTTCCCACTGACAGAGGAAGGAATGAGCCCACAGGCAAATGGTGCAGCTTATTGATGATATTTCTTAATCTTTCATAAAAGCTGTATAGAAGATATTTTTATTAATGCTTCTCTGTGTGTCTTATATAAGTATACTTCAAAATAAATTCCTTTCAGAATTTAGTGGCAGATAAGAACCTAGATAATTAGTATTATGTAACCTGGATTTATTTTCCATTTCTGTCTTGGGAATCAGAAAACTAGAGGATATATTTAGTTCTTAATCTTAGTAGCTATAGTTTCCAGCACTGTGCGAAGACCAAAGAGAGGACTTTGAGAGCCAAGGGCATGGTGTGTGCCCTTCAGCAACTGTACTTCTGAAGACAGCAAAGAGGTCGGCCAAGACACTTTCAGGGGACATGTGCGGACGGCCTAAGTTAGACAGCATGGTTCATCCCCAAGGTGCTTGGCCCAGAGACTGAGATAACCTGTCACACTCACACCCACTAGTTTTGTAAATATCTCAAAGGTAAGGCGCTGTGCTAAGTGTACTCAGCTCAGCAGTGCCCTCGTGCAAGGCAGGAACCCAAAGAGAAGACAGAAGTCTTGGAAGGTTGGCTGCTTGGTGTGGGGGTCAGGAATTACTCAGCCAACAAAGAATTCTCCCCCACCCCAGCTCTCAGCCAGTTTCAGGGCTGAAATCCACAGGTGAGACAGGAAACCAAATTGGCCAGAGGAGAATTAAAACATGTGCACTGATTTGGGTCACAGAAGAGCCAGCATCTCCCAAGCTGCTTCTGTGGAGTATCTACCCCACCCGGTTAGGAGATTCGGAGATTTTGCTCCATCTTACTCACACTGCCCTTATGTGACCTGGAATGGCAAACCTGCCTCTCCTCCTCCCTATGACTGTGGCTTTTCCTTCAGGTCCTTGGTCTTCCCAGGTGGGAAACCAACTATGGGGGAGGGGAGGCCTGGGCCCTCTGACTCCCTGAAACTAGTTCTAAGTCATAGCCTCTCTTAGGAGAGCTGCTTCCTCCTGCAAAGAAAACCTGATGTTGATTTATGGTTCATTTTCAGTGTACAATACTGTAATTTTGTGAAATGATGGTGTTATTGATTCCAGAAGTTTCTCTTTGCTGAATCCCAGATCCAGGTGCTAAATAGAGCCTGGGGGTGGGGTGGTTGATCCCCCAGTTCCATAGAAGTGTGGAGTGAGCAGGGCGCCTATTTCTCCAGCAGGACACTGACACTCCAATGACACAGAGCCCCCCCGCCTCCAGTGGGGGTCCCAGGGAACTAGTCATTCACAGTAGTTACCATGAGGAATGGACTTAGGGTCCTCATTCCATGCACATTTCCTGTCTTCTGATCCAGATCTCAAAGACAGGAAAGGAGGAATGGGGGGAAATTAGCACAGCAGGATCAGGGAATGAACAGAGCAGCAAGAGAGAAGAGGCTGCAGGGTTAGGGACACAGCTCGGTGGTCCTGTGCTTGCCTACTGTGCATGAGGCCCTGGGTTGGATCCCCAGTGGCAAAGAAAGAGAGGGAGAGAGAGAAAGAGAGAAAGAGGGACAGAGAGAGACAGAGACAGAAAGAGAGATAGAGAACACAGAAAAAAAGAAAAGATGAAGGGAATGGGGGAAGTAGAAAAAAAGTCTATTAATTCACAATGAGCCCTGTAAGGTAAGGCGAGCTACAATTTTAAATAGAATTGAATGATCTGCCAGTTTCATCATCAATTTATGGTCACAATTCTTTTAGAAGGAGAGGATGGGGTTTGATTTGCCCTTATGAAAGACCTCCAGACCTCGGGTGCATTTTGGGTTGTGAGAAGTGGAGAAGAAATGGAGGCTCAGTTGAAAGTGGCGCTAGTCATCTAGGGGATGAGCAAGGGAGGCTTTGCCCAAGGTGGAACAGGACAGAAATGGGTGGGTTGGGGTTCCAGTTTTAGTACAGCAGGGCTGGCCTTGTTGAGGGATTCACCACAGAGAGGGAAAGACCAAGAAGGTGATCCCTGACCACAGCTTGACTGTGGCACTCCCCCCACAGGCTGTCTGTCATGTTTGAACCCTTGGTTCCCAGCTGGTGGTGCTGTTTTATGAGTTGGAGAACATTTAGAAAGAGGTGTCTCACTGGAGGAAGTGGATCATAGAGGTGAGCCTCGAGGTTTTATAGCCCAGCCTTGCTTCCTGTCCCATCTCCACTTAATCTGTCCAGATGTGGAGCTGTGGGCCACCTTGCTTTCTCATCACGATGGACTCTTATCCTCAAACCATGAGCCAAGATCAGCTGATTCTCCCTTAAGTTGCTTCTAGTTAGGAATCTGGTCACAGTGACAAGTCAGCAGTATATCCCTAGATCATCAATGGAGGTACATTCCTGAGGGTGCGGAAACTGATGGATGGAAGACAGAAAAGCTTCCTTTCTGATTCTGGAAGCCCGCAGGGGCTTCTCCAAAGCAGCCTGAATAGCCTCTTCCAAAGAAGGGAGTGCCTCCATTTCTGTAGACTCTGTCCTGACTGCCCACCCCCCTGGCTCCCGCACCTCGCTGCTGGAGGGGGTTAACACAGTGACTCTGAAGTGGATTGTCCTGCCAACCCACACTTCACATCTTGCCAGGAAGAAGACACAAATCATTAACTTGGAAGGAGAAGCTGAATGGGGCCCAACTCTGGAAAACTACATCCTGTGATACCTGAAGAGAAACTCTGAGTCACTGCAGGGCTTGTTGTGCTGGATCATCTTGATCATTGTTGTGCTGGATAGCTTTAGTGTCAACTTGACACACCTGGGTTGAGGGAGCCTCAATTGGGGAATTGCCTTTATTGGACTGGCTTGTGGCCCTGTCCATGGGGCATCTTCTTGACTGTTGAGTGATATGGGAGGGCCCAGACCACTGTGGTGGTGCCACCCCTAGGCAGGTACGCCTGTGTTGCATAAAAAAGCAGACTGAGCAGGGGCCAGGGGAGCAAGCTAGTAAGCAGAGTTCCTCCATGGCCTGTGCTCCAGCTCCTGCCTCCAGGTTCTTGCCCTGAGTTCCTACCTTGGGCTCTCTGATGAACTGTGACCCGGGAGATGTAAGATAAAATAAACCCTTTCCTCCCCAAGTTGGTAATGGTCAGAGTGTTTGTGTGTCACAGCAATGGAGAAACAAGCCAGAACAGAAATTGGTATCAGAGAGTGGGGCATTGCTATGACACGCCTGACCTTGGTGTTTTTACAAGGATTATGGAATCATTCAGAACTTTGGACCGAAAAGGCCATTGAGTGCTCAGTTTGTTGCTGTGGACCTTGGAACAGTTATGCTGAAAGAGGTGTAGACAATGGAGGCTTGGCTTGTGAAGCTTCAAAGGGAAGCAGACATTATCAGGCCTGTTTGTGTGATATTTTGAATTGAGAATCTGTGGGTTCTGGTAGGATGGGGCTGAAGAATCAGCTGTGAGTAAGAAGGGACCAGAACCTGAAGTAAAACATTTGCTTTACTGGGACAATTGATGCTGGTTAGCTGGGGCTGAAAAATCAGCTGTAAGTAACAAGAGACCATCTTCGTTGTGGTGAAGTCTTCTGGGAAGTATTTCCTCAAGGTCAGCGCACAGAGGGGACCCAAGCCTCTATCTCAAGCTATAAGCAGGATTTGGCAATGTGTAACAGTCTCCTGTATAGTTCTGGTGTTGAAAGTGTGAAGGGGTCACAGAGAGCAGCTGAGGCTTGGCACTCTGAGAGGCCAGGAAAGGCCATAGGTGAAAGTGCAGCCTCAGTTGCAGTAAAGACCCCAGGACTGAAGGGGTCATGGAGAGAATCTGAGGCTTTGCAAGTAGAGGCCATTAGTGAAGGCGCAAGAGGCAAATAGAGGCCATTAATAAAGGTGTAGCCTCAGTTTCAGTGTGTTATACCTCAATCACAGGACCCCAAGAAGACCACCGAGGACCCAACACACCAAAAATGCAAAAGCAAGGTTTATAGTTTATTCGGGCTTAAGCTCGGGCTCTCAGACCGCACGGATATAACGGAACCGTGTTGAGAGCCCCAGGTGGGGGAAGAAGGGGCTCTTTATAGTTTAGAAACAAAGAGAGGAGGGGAATAACAGTGTCACTTTGTGGTTGGTCCAAGAATCCTGCTCGTGCCAGCACACCTTTGAACTGATCAGTTGTACAGGATGCAGTTGTGGAGATTTTTTATTGGCGGGTGTTGTTCTCAGGGTTGTGGAATGTGCAGGCCGTCTGTGTGTTCAGGAGTCTTTATTTTTACTCTATAGAGCAGTGTTCATACCCGGGCTTATCTAATCTATAGTTTCCTGGAAAGGGAACAGCAGAGGAGGAGTAGCAGCAGGTGTGCATTTCAAGCATTACACAGAGCAATCAGTGGGGTGTCGGGAGGGGTTGAATGAGGGGGATCTCTGGGTCCTACAAGTGGAGACCCCAGCTTTTTGGAGATGCCGGAACCATAAGACGACCACCAAGAACAGCAGTAGGTGTGGAACGGAGCTGGCCTGGGTCTGTGAGATAAGCTGTGTGTGCTGTGGACGGCAGAGTCAGAGAGGTAGAGCTGTCAGAACCCTTTGGAGCCCAGAAGACCATAAGTGAATCCCAGATGTCCAGCCTTGAGCTACTTTGCTGGGCTTTGGTTTTGCTTAGGTGTGCCCGATTCTTCCCTTTGAAATAAGACAGTACTTGTTTTGGATTTTACAGAAGCCCACCCACAGTTAAGAGACTTTTAAAAGAGACTATGGACTTTTAAGTGTTTGGATTTTTTAAGTACTGTGGTGTTTTTAAGGTTGTACTGTCTTATGTTGTAACATTAATGTCAACATCATATCTTGGAGATAAGAATTGGAAAGGTTATGGTTTAATAGTGATGTTTGTATGTCAAGTTGACAGGGGGTCAATTGTACTGGATAGCTTTATTGTCAACTTGACACACCTGGGTTGAGGGAGCCTCAACTGGAGAATTGCCTTCATTGGAATGGCCTGTGGCCATGTCTGTGGGGTACCTTCTTGATTGTTGAGTAATGTGGGAGGACCCAGCCCACTGTGTGTGGTGCCACCCCTGGGAAGGTGGGCCTGTATTGCATAAGAAAGCAGGCTGACCAGGGGTTAGAGGAGCAAGTCAGTAAGTAGTATTCCTCCATGGCTTGTACTCCAGCTCCTGCCTCCAGGTTCTTGCCCTGAGTTCCTACTTTGGGCTCCCTGATGAATTGTAACCTGGAAGATGTAAGCCGAATAAACCCTTTCCTCCCCAAGATGGTAGTTTGTCAGCTTGTTTGTGTGTCACAGCAATGGAGAGACAAACTAGGACAATTGTATAACCTTTTTTAACACTTGGGCAGCCACATCCTATTGACCAGCTACTGTACAGGCTAGGATGGAGATTTTAGAGATGGAAGGAGCCTCAGAGGTACTGGTTCCATGTGCCCCTCTCTACCCAGATCCCCTTGAATGGTGATGACCATTCCATCAGACCTTTCCAAGGGTCAGGCAAGTACCTCAAGGGGGCATGACCCAGCCTTGGCACCATAAGTACAACCCACCTGCTGCCCACTACATATCAGACATAACATGCATACACACACTAACACACATAAAAACACAAACTCACACACACAAACATGCACACACACATGAATACATAACACATATACATATACTAACACATGCATGCACATACACACATCGCAGATACATGCACATGCACAAACACATGTGTACACTCATGCATATCCACAATACACTAGCACACATATAAACACTATAAACACACATGCATATCTACACATACATACACTAGCACATACATAAACACAAATACACATGCATATACTCACATACAGATACACACATACAAACATGCATACACATAAGCATACACACAGAAGCACACAAACACACATACACACATACAATCACACATACAAAATAAATAATCTTCACAAAGTCATGGACCACTGTAATTTTGAAATTGAATTTGTTTAACCAGACATTCAAGTCCCTGGAATAATCACAAAAGTGAATACTGTCAGATGCTGGACAAACAGGGGAGAGGTATGGACGAATGTGGCCTGTGGCAGTCAGCTTACCTTCCTGTTGACTAGGTCAGACTTCAGCTTCAAATACATTGTGCCTTAGATTCTTGGTTGACTTCATTTTTAAAATAGGAGCTTTGAATTTGAAAAGTGGAGGGCACAGTGTAGAAGTGACATCAAACACTAACAAAACATAAGAGAAGAGGAAGAGGAGAGAAGCCGGGGTAAACACGAGGAGGCGGGGCATGCTAATGTGCTGTGCTGATCAATGCATAGCGCATTCAGATGTCAAATCATGGTGCCGCATGCTTTGACTGCAAGCAACTTTTATTGGTCAAATTTACCTCAATAAAACTGAGAAATTTTTAATTAAATAAATTAAAGGAAGAAAAGAGGGAGGAACTAAGAAAAGACATATGAGAAAAAGGGGAAAAAGAGAAATTAAATATAACCAAATCCCATCTGGTGGAGAAAATCATTAATAACATCTCAGGGTCCATTAGCTGCTTCATTCCTCAGATTACTACTGATCTCAAGCACTCAGGTTTTCCAAGATTATTTCTTATTCTTTCAGCTCAATAAAAATTCTCCTCACCTTCTCTCTGACCAAGGGGCTTTACTTGCAAAGGCCCATGTTCTCATTAACATTGTGCCTCATAAGCCTTTCCCTGACTCACCTCCAAAGCAGGCACGACCCAATAATTCCTGTCAGCATGAGGAACACAGTTAACAGATCACTACATTCTGTTTTAGTTTTGTTTGATGGCCGTCTGAACACAGAGCCTCCTACTGCTTCCATCTGATTCTTACTAATGTTAACGCCCGCAAGGCCAGTCACAATGCCAGACACCTAGTAGGCATACAACCAGTGTTCATGGAATTGAACTGAGGATGCTGATTTGTTTTACTGGGCCAATCTCAAGGGCAGACTGAGAATGTGTATTGATGAATTTATATCCAGACATGTGGACTTTTGGAATATATCAGTCAACTAGAACAATGGGCAACCCCCCCCAAAAAAAAACCCAAAATGGGTTCTATCCTGCCTATTTGATTGACTGCCAAGAAAGCCACTATGTTTCCTGAAGGGAAATCCAACATTTTCCAGTGTCAAGATGGCAGAGGACCTTGAAGACCCAGCACAGGAATACAGCAGAGATTTTTACCCTTAAGTGCAATGGGACAATTCATCCTAACACTCATGGGACATCCATGGTGTATGCTGGGAACTGGAGGGAGATTCTCACAGTTCTGCTTCTTCCAAAAACATTGCCTAGAAGTTTGACTTGGGTCTTGTAACAGGAGACAAGCTGAGGGCATTTTTCATGCTTAATTCTTAACTTTAATCTCCTTCAGTCTAGTAGCCTTTCTGTATTTTAACTTGGGTTTCCAGCAGTGTCATTTGTTCTGGGCTTGGTGGGTGGGGGCGCTTGCAGTTGTATCAATTGGCAGGAAGTCATTAATCCTTAGGGTGGATGTTGTTTCTAATTGTGAAAATTGGCCATGAGGGACCTCCTCAGTCACTGCTAGTGTATCCTGCCCTGTGGCATCTTTCTACAATTGATCTGGGGAAATGCATGCCTGGAGCGCACTCATTTCAAGATCAGTGTCTTCCAAATGACTCCCGCCATCATTCATCCAGTGATGTTCAAAGGGATAGCAGTCCACAGTGTGCTGCTCCCATAGGACAGCTTTCGTGGCTCATCAGCTAGCTGATCTTTCTTGGAAGACTTCCTTAGAGCTTTAGAGCCCCCCTTTGCATGGACATGGGGATCAGGAAGTGACTAGAGACAGCTCCTAACCAGTAGCCAGTAAGTACGGCACAGCAGCATCCTTGTCCCCTGGTAGTGATTTTCTGGACTGCAGACCGCAGCCCCTGCTGGAGATAGCCTGCATTGCAGACAGTGCCTCCTGCTGGAGATGATCTGTGCTGCAGACAGAGCCCCTGCTGGAGACAGTCTGTACTGCAGACGGTGCTCCCTGCAGGACTGAGACAATTTGGACTCTGCTTCTACATACACTTGCTCAGCCTTCCCTTCCTGCCCCCTTTCCTCACTCTCCTATTGATATTCCTGGAAACACTTCCTAATGAACCCCTCTCGACATGAAGTCTCATTTCAAAGTGTACTTCTAAGCATGCCAACCTAATATGGCTGACTATCTCAGTGGTGGCTTCTGGGCTAGATTCTGCCACAAGCAAATCCCATTAGGGATTAGCTGCCAGCTGCAGTTTAGATGAAGTCTGTCTCCCAAAGTTTCAAGTGTTGAAAGTTTGGTTCCTAGTTATGGTGATGGGACCTTTAGGAGGTGGAGCCTACTGGGAGGTCCTTAGGACATCGTGGGTGTGCCCAGAAGGATTCAAGTGTCTTCCTTTATGACTCTGCCTTATTTCTTGGGAGAGGGTCTCTCATTGAACATGATTCTTGATTGGGCTAGGATAGCTGAACGATGTGCTCCAAAGCTATACCTGTCTTGTGCCCCCATCCTCCAGCACTGCAGTTATAGATACGTGCCACCTCATCTGGCTTTTATATGGATACTGGGATTGAATTCAGGTACTCACATTTACATGGTAGGCACTTCGCTGGCTGAGACATCTCACCAGGCCCTATTGTTTACATTTTTATTTATTTCTATAATATAATTTGTTGAAAGAAATGGTTCAGAACATGAAGAACAGATTTGAGAGGTACATGAGGAAGATTAGCACGTTTTCCTGACCCTGAAATTCAGCAAGGACCGAGAGGCAATAAGAAGTTAATAGAGGCAGAGGGAAAGTAGTCATGGAGAGAAGCCATGATGTCTCACATGGGAATTCAGGCCTGACTAGTTCCAACAGACAGCACTGGATGGGGTGATGGCCCAGGAGTCCTGTGGGAGCTGAGCCAGGGTCATCATCTGATGAGGGTCTTTCTAAGAGAACATCCTACCTGGACAATACTGAGGCCCAGTGCTGGTGCATCCATTGGCCATGTGTGGTCCCCCATAGGCTCCAAGTATTTGAACACTTTTTCAGTGTTCAAAAGTTCAGCAGTTGGTGGCACTGTTTGTGAAGGTTTAGAAGGTGTGGCCTTGCTGAAAGAAGTACATCAATGGGGGTAGGCTTTGAGAGTTCATCAATTTTTCTCTCTGCTTCCTGTGCCTGCTAGGTGTGAGCCCTCAGCTGTCTGCTCCAGCCACCTCTGCTGCCATGACTCACTGCCATGATGGACTTTTATCCCTCTAGAACCATAAGCCAAATAAACTCTTCCTTCTATAAGATGCCTTGGTCATGGTGTTTTATCACAGCAACAGAGAAGTAACTAATACAGGCCTCTAGTATATCCCTATCAACTGTCAGCACTGACCTTTCAGAGCCCCTCCACTGTGCCGATTCCTGTTTGATGACCTGTGGGCATCCTCTCTCTCTCTGTAGGCTCTTAAGGTACAGCGCATCATATTTGGTCACATTCTGTTTACCCAGAGGAGTAATGAGGAGGGAAAGGCCAGCTCTTGCTAAGGGAGGCCTGAATGAACAAAACTTGAGCTGTTCTTCCTCCCCCACTGTGAAAAAGTGTAACATACTTCTTCCACTGCCTTCCTTTCCATCACCACCAACCAGAGCCTGTTTGGGGGACCAAGTCTATCTATAAATATCTTGGCAGTGACATTTTCATTGTGGGTAGTCAGCTGCTGATGGGAGGAGCTGGCTGGGGGTGGGTTGAAACCCTCAGTTCAAAGCACAATAGCCCATACATCTCTCTCTACCCTGAACTCTGGGGCTCTCCGTGGCTTCAGGGAGGACCCTGCACAGTGAAGGACGCTCTCTTGGGTATATCACTCCAGGTCTTCCTGATAGAACCTGGGCCAGAGGCGCAGCTGAGAACAGCAAAGCAGGATGTTTCATAAATATTCTCCCCCTTTCTTTTCTTTCCTCCCCATTCTCCATGGTACTGAGGATTTGAACCTGGGACCTTACAGTCTTGCCCTCTTCTCATTTTTTAGGTTCCATTAGCTTTAAGAGCTTTTCCCTTTGCTCATCAGCCCACTTTCATTCTTGTAATTACTTTCTCTTTCTTAATAAATAGTTACTATTTCTTAGAAATTTCCTTTTTAAAGAACTAAGTTGCCCAGATTGGCCTTGAACTTGCTGTCCTCCTGCCTCAGTCTCCCAAGTAGCTGTACTACCTGGCTAATTTATGTTCTAGTCTTGTTTGTTTGTTTGTTTTCTTTCTTTTTTTTTTTCCTTGAGACCCTGTAGCCCCTGCTGGCCCTGGAACTCACTATGTAGACCATGCTGGCCTTGAACTCAGAGACCCACCTGCCTCTGCCTCCAAAGTGCTATGATTAAAGGTGTGTGTCACCATGCCCGGCCTCCTCTGTAGTCTTGGGAGAGCCTAAACAGACAACCCAGTCAAGCTGGGCCAGAGAAATACTGAGAAATACTAAATACTGAAATACTAAATACTAAATACTGAGAAATACTAAAAGTGCATCCTTTGAAGTCACTGTGTTTATGGTAATGTTGTGTCCTGTAGAAAACTAATAAAGAGATCCCGAAGGTGACATGGAGTGGTTTGAAGGATGATGGGATAACAAAGGCTTTTCCTTCCCACCCTCCTAGCTTCACCTAGAAAGTCTTAAGGTCCCAGAAAGTAATGACAATATAGGGCTGCCATCAATGGAATCATAAATGATCTCCCCGAAGATTCTCAGACATAAAACCTGCTCAGAAGCAGAGACAGAGAACACCTCGCCTGCAGTGTCGCTGGAGGCACAGCAAGGGAGTTCAGGAAACCTGTGTGAATTGTGACCAGATACCACATGGCCTCCACTTCTGGAACCCCGGAGCAGTGACTTGGTGGAGTCAGGGAGAATCCCAGGAAAGACTGGAAATTTCCCTCCAGCCCAATGGCTGAACTTAAAATCAGAAGTTCAATTTAGAATAGAAAATGAAGTGATATTTTTCTTACAAACTGAGTTTGAGTTGGTTGCATACAGCAGGTGAGTGAATGTAGCTGTTGCACAGGTGCCCCAGGGAAGGCTCCTGGCAAGGCAAGATCACCAGTGTCCTCCAGCCACAGCTTCTAGGATCATCCCTAGTTCAACCAGCAAGGGTAGAATCCACAGCCTGGGGAACTGCATGGGTCATCTCTGTAAGAGATGGTGACAAGTTTGGACTTTTGTTAGGTGAAAGGATGGTTTGAGGAGACTGGGTTTAGCTCTGGATCACACACTGCTAGAAAGTACCACGTTCATCACAGCTATAGAGATGAGAGGTGAGGCTCCAGTTATTCGTGGAAAAGAATTGGCCATCACTTGTACCACCAGAGCTGGGGCGTGGTGCTTCTTTTGTGGCCTGAGCAGTGTTCATTCAGCATCTGTGTCCAGATGTGACTAGGGAGCATGATCTTGCTTTCATTTTGAGCCATCATCCTGGTTTGCTGTTGATGGTCTGTAAAGACCTTACGTTCAGAACATCAGTCCTACCTGTGAGTTCCAGGCCAGCTCAAAGCAGAAAGGGAGTAATTTTCTTCCTTTTAGGCCTTTGTTTCCTGGGGATTCCAAGCTAAGTAGGATGGAGGGTTCTTCCAGAACATTATTTATTATAATTGTTATTGTTATTATATGTGTGGAAATGTGTATGCACACACACATGTGGGGGGGTGTGCGTGTGTATGTGTGTGTGTGTGTGTGTGTGTGTATGTATGTTTAAGTCAGAGGACAGTCTAGGATGTTATCCTCAAGAGTGCCACCCCACCTTTGAAAGGGTCTCTCGTTGGCCTGGAGCTCTCTAATTAGGACAGACTGGCTGGTCAGGGAGCCCCAGGGATTTACCTGTCTTCACCTCCCCAATACTGGGATTGTAAGTGCCTGCCACTGTGCCTGCCTGACTTTTTACATGCAATGCAAGCACTAAGCCACCTCCCTTGCCTCACAGCTCTCTTTCCCTCATCCTGCCTCTCTGCAGCAACAGAATGGATGTAGTCAACTGATTATAAAGGATTTGACTAGGGGAATCTCCGGAGAGGTACATGTGATAGAAAGCAGTTTTGAATACCAACCAAGATACTTTGAACTATTTAAATCTACCTTGGGGAATTTCTCCTACAGAAATCTATATGGCTTCAAAAGACCATAGGCACAAATATGTTCACTATCAAACTGTTTAAAATAATGAAAAATGGAGGCAGAAGACATGTCCAGTCACAGCTGAGGGGTTCCTTATACATCTAGCAAGGTCGAGTGTCATTAGGAAAGTGGCTGACAGCCTCAGCAGAAGTGCTCATTACATCTAGACCTGGTCTGTTTGAACAGTGTAATCACTTTGGAAAAATTAATTGGTACTTTTGGAAAATTCCTAGCAGCCTAAGGATCTCACTCACTGTGTGTGTGTGTGTGTGTGTGTGTGTGTGTGTGTGTGTGTGGTATTTAAATCAAGTGCTCAAATGCACGGTGGTAGATGTGTTTCTCTGAGCTGCTGGTAGAAAAGATGTGATAGTGGAATTTAGACCAGCTCTCCATCTTTAGAATGGACAGCACACACTTCTTGCCTCTTGCTCCTCTATCAGATTCTCTGGTCCCTGAGTAAAAATGACAGTCCACTATCGAATTAGACTCGATCTTCTCATCTGAGAATGGAGATGCCTCTGACCTTACCGGAGTGTAGAGAGAGATAAACAAACAACACACAGCTGTTTGCCCCATCTTTCTTAAAGCAGGTGTCTCCCCACAGCTCACACCAGGAGGCTTCTGCAACGTCATTAGGGATATGCAGGGGAAACCACAGTGAGATGCCCCTTTGAGCTTACTGTGCTGGCTATAATAGAAAAGAGACAATGACAAGGACTGGTGAGGGATCGGGGAAGGGAGTCCTTTCTGCTGGGCCTGTGGATAAGGCATTAATGAGGGGAAAGTCTGTCATAGCTGATCTATTTATTTATTCATCTATTTTTATCTTAATGTGTATGAATGTTTTCCCTGCATGTCTGTAAGTGTGCTACATGCATGCAATGCTCATGGAGGCCAGCAGAAAATCAGCTATCTTGGATTAACAGCTGATCTTTATATTCTCTTTAGTCAAAAAGCTTTTGCTCCTTGAAAGAAATTATTTCACTACGGTGTGGGACCATACAAATGCTTATAATCACCTTGGCTAATGGCCTGGGGTCTCAACACTTCAGGGTGCTAATCTTATTCCAGGGTGAAATCTAGGCTGTCTGGTCTAGCCCTCCCTCCCACCTGCCCAGCCCTCCAGCCTGGCCCAGGTTTTGCCTAGCCTCATCCTGGCCCAGTCACTCCTATCTTAGAGCAACTTTCATCCTGAAGTAGAAGCTGCCCTTTGTTCAGTTCCCACTGCTAAGTTCTTCTACCTTCCAGCTCCTGGCTTGGGGATAGTGGCCCCCTCCCTCCAGTCCCAGATGGCAAGGGGCCCCCCAAGCCACTGTCCCAGAGAATGGAGAACTCACATCAGAGGCAACGAATTTCCACTCTGTGCAAGGCCCTTCATAAACAGCTTGAAAACAGGACACAGGTTTTTATTTTCTTCTTCTAAACTCGTGGTAATCATAACTCATGGTAATCTGGGTAGAGCAAGAAGCCAGGAGCCCCCACAAATGGTGAGAAGTGATTGTTGTGACAGAGGGCTCAGATCTGGACAAGGGAGGATGGGAAGGGATGGGCTAGCTGTTCAAATGGTGGAAACTACTGGGGTACAAGCTCAGACGTCCCACTTCTGGCTGGTAACAGGTCTTTAGGAAAACATGAGTTAAAAACCATAGCCAAACCACTCCACAGGTGGATGGACCAAAGCTCTAAATAATCTACCCACAGCAAGGGTAGCCAGAGAAGCCAGTAGACCTGCTGGGCATTCCCAGATACCCCAGAGAAGACAGCTTTAGTCTCCCCACACCCTCCACAGTGCTGCTTTTGCCTCTTAGGACAGCCAGCACAATGAAGGGTGACACACTTTTGTCTCGTCCATATCTCCCCTCAAGGACTGATGGTGCCAGCACCCTTCCAGGCACTTACTCATTTGTATATCTTCTTCAGAGAAATGCCCTTTCAAGTTCTTTGCCCATTTTAACCTTTACAAAAATTGAATCCCAGGGGTTCTTTACATATTCTGGAAATTGTTCTCTTATCAGATAAAGACTTTTCTCCTGTTGTACGAACTTTCTTTTTACTTTCTTGATGGTGACTGTGATGGTTACTCTTGATCGTCTGCTTGATGGGACTGTGATCCACTCAGAGACAGGCCTCTGGGCAGGTCTGTGAAGATATTTTCAGGAGGGATTAATGCACACGGAAGACCACCCCTCTGAGAATGGGAGGCACCTTTTAATGTACCAGATAGAAAGAAGTCTGAGGGAAAAGCAGTACTGCTGGTTGGCCTCCTCTTCTGTCCACTGCTTTTGCCATTGCCACTACCCTCTTTTGCTGATGCCACAACTCAGCTTCCTAGGCCTTCCAGTATGGACTGAAGACCAGTAGGTCTCTAGGAGTCCTCCAGACCTTCAGAGACAGACTGGGACTGCTAAAACATCCAGCCTCGTGCACTGAGCAGCTAGCAAGTTCTCAACCTCTCCAGTGTGAGACAGCCGTTGTTGGATTACCTGACCAAATGGGATAAGCCAGTCTCATAGATACCTTTGTAGCATCTCTTCATTCCATTAGCTCTGGTCCTCTAACAGGCCTAGACTAATATTGTTACCTTCAAAGCACAAGTCTTTATTTTGGTGAAATCTAGTTTTGTCTAGGCTTTTATTGACTTACCTCTTATACTTAGGTGTTTGATCCATGTTGAGTTAAATTTTGCATATGAGTTAAGACAGGAGTCCATTTGTTGTTTGCATATGGATAGCCCATCGTTCCAGTCCCACGGTCAGAAGGATGTTCTTTCTGTTAGATTGACTTGCTTTGTGCTTTCCTTGATGCCAGGCAGAAGGAAGCTCAGTTCCCTACTAGATGGGGGAGTGGAATGACAGGAGATAGGAAACGATTAAAGGCAGCAGCATGGAAAAACCAACCAGCCAGAAATGTAAGGACTTATATCTTCACTTCCATTTCAGGTAAACAGATCAATATGGCCCCTTCAGCTGGCACTTACTGTCTTGATGGCTGAAACCATAGAGTATGTTTTGAAATTAGGAATTGCATTATTTTTCAAGATTATTTTGACTATTTGGGTCTCTTGCAGTCCATATGAATTTAAAATTTTTTTGGATTTTATTTGTATTTTCTGTGTATGAGAATTTAGCTGCATATATATAAGTGCATCACATGTGTGCAATGCTCATGGAGGCCAGAAAGAGGGCATTGGAATCCCTGGAGCTGGAGTTACAGGTGGTTGTTAGCCACCATGTAAGTGCTGAGAACCAAACCCAGGTCCTCTGCAAGAGCACCCAGTGCTCTTAACCGCTGAGCTATCGCTCCAGACCCTCCATGTGAATTTTTAAGACAAGTTTGTCAGTGTCTGCAAAGAAGACAGCTGGAATTTTGTTAAGAATTGTATTGACTCTGTGAATTGATTTGGGCAGTATTATCTTAACAGAATTAAACTTTCCTGTCCATGAACATGGGATGTCTTTCCATTTATTTAGGCTTTCTTTTTTTGCACATTTTAGTGTATTTTGGTATATATATTTAAAACATTTATTCCTAAATATTTATTTTT
>NW_008352479.1:3795259-3839969 GCF_000622305.1 Nannospalax galili | reverse complement strand
TTTATTTATTATTTTTATTTTATGTGTATGAATGTATTGTCTGCATGTGTGAAAATGCACCTGTGTTGTGCAATGCCGGCCAAGATCAGAAGAGGGTATCAGAGTCTCCTGGAACTGGAGTTATGGATGGTCATTAGCCACCCTGTGAGTGCTGGGAATTGAATCCAGGCCTTCTGCAAGAGCAGCCAGTGCTCTTAACTGCTGAGCCAACTCTCCAGTCCCCCTTATTTTTTAATGTATATTTTCTCAGATTGTTCCTAGCTGGTAGATAGACATGTAATTGATTTTTTGTACTTTGGTCTTGCATCCATGCTGAACTCATTTATCAGTTTGAGTAATTTGTTTTATTCTTTAGGATTTTCTGCACATAAGTTCATATCATCTGAAAATACCATCTGAAAATAGAGATAAATTTTATCACTTGTTTTTCAATGTGGAAGCCTTTTGATTATTCTCCTTGTTTAAGTTCCCTAGCATCTTACATTATTTTTCCTCTTGGGGAGAAAGCTCTTAGTCTTTGACCATTAAGTATGATGTTATTTGTGGAATAAAACAAACTCAGCTGAAAATTTTGCTTTACATTTCTGGGCTGTCTACTTAAAGTGAATCATGTTTACTTAAAATTTCTTCTAGAATTGTATAATTTTAGTTTTTATTTAGTTTGTTGTATTAGATAGTTCCTTAGGTTCTTTTTTATAACTTATATTTCTTTGCTGAGATTTTATATTTTTAAATTTGTTTCATGACCATTTATTTGTTTATACCTGTTGTTACCTTTTCATGACATTTACTTTAAAATCATAACAGACAATTCTGTCAACTAATTCATTTCAGTATTGCTATCTGATTGGTTGCTTTTTCTCATCCAGTTGTGGCTTTCTGGTTCTTGGCGTGGTAATTTTTCAATTGCCTTTTGGGCCTCATACATTTTGTTATGAGACTCTGGGCCCTGTTACACCTTGCTTTAACAAGCAGTCTCCATGTTGCAGTATGTCCTAGTTACTTTTCTATTGCTATGACAAAAACATTGACCAAAACCAACTTGGGGTGGGGAAGGGTTTATTTCAGCTTCCAAGTCACAGTCCATCCTGAGGGAAGCCAAGGCAGAAACTCAAGGCAGAAACCTAGAGACAGGAGCTGAAGCAGAGACCATGGAGGAGTGCTGCTTACTGGCTTGCTCTGGCCTGTGCTCAACCTGCTTTCTTACACAACTCAGGACCACCTAACCAGGGGTGACACTGCCCACAGTGGGCTGGGCCCTCCCACACCATCAGTGGTTAAGAAAATACCTCACAGATATGGCCACAGACCAATCTGATAAAGACCATTCCCCAGTTGAGGTTCCCTCTACCCAGCTATGTATGTCAAGTTGATAGTTGAAACTAGCTCACAGTGTAACAAATAGAGATCTCTTTGTTGGCCTCCACCGTCACTACCTCAGCAAAAATAGAGTACTGCATCCCACCACCTTACTGTAGAAAGGATGACTGGGTGAAAGTTCAGCTTTCCCCTTAGTTCTTCTGAGTTTTATCATAAAAGTTGGGTGCCGATGTGCCCCACCCCCTTGCCTCCACTAGATGAGCACATTTATCACACATTAGACCTTGCAAACCCCAGTAAATAAGAGTGCCAGCCAGTGCCCCATCCCACCACTCATTCTACTTCATAACACCAGCACTGAGTGGAGGTTTTGCTCTCTATTTGCCTCACTGACACCAGGGAGAAGGTAAAAGTTAATACTGATAGGTTTGTCACATACTTCTGGGTGCTATAAAAGATCAGCCTGAACCATTTTGATGTTACCTAGGAAGGTTATTATGGTTTGGATATGAAATGTTCTCTCACAGGCTTGTGTATTTGGACACTTGGACCCCAGCTGGTACTGCTGTTTTAGGAACTTGTGAAACTTTCAGGAGGCACAGCTTCTCTGTTATGGACCTGAGGGCTACTGAGGAAAGACCACCAGACTCAATTCACATCAGGATAAAAGATTTTATTCAAGCTAGCTTGGACTGCAGTCTCCATATTGGAGGATTAGCGTGCTACAGTGGAGAGGGAGAGGGAAAGGGGAACTTTTACAGCTAAAAAACTTCAAAAAGGAATGTTGACAAGTGGTCCCTGAATAACAGGGTAGAGGGTGATCTCAGTCTACATGTCAAGGTGCCCTAAAATAGCAAAACAAGCAAGTTACAGAAGCCAAAATCAGCAGTTAGTCATATCATAATAATTTTATTTTCTATATGTCTAGAGAGCAAGTGACTGTGGTAGCATTCTCCTGGGAAGAAAGGGGGAAAGGGGTCAGGATTTCTGAAAACAATCCTTGAGCTAGAAATACACTATGGCTAAGCTTCTAAGATGGCCACTTTATCCAAAATGGGGTCAGTTTGGTCAGTACATTCTCCAAAGGAAGAGAGGCACTGGGGCCAGGTCTTGAGGTTTTATAGCCTGGCCCTTCTTCCTGATCCACCAAGATGTGAGGAGGTAAGGAGTCCCAGCTGTGTGCTCCTGCAGCCACGGAGCTGCCACCACCATACCTTCCCCTCCGTGACAGGCTGTGTCTCAAACTGTGAACCCAAGTAAGTCCATCCTTCCTTAGTCTGCTTTTCCAAGGCACTTGATCCCAGTGCTGAGAAAAGTAGCTATTACAGAAAAGAATCCAAGCATGTGCTACCTATACTGGGTGAGGGATGGGAAATAGCTCATCTGCAGTCCCAGCAATATCCAACAGGAAAGTTGCATGTGGGCCTACTTCCTCTGGGAAAGGCAGGCAGGGGCAGGGGGATGATGATGACAGATCAACCCCCCTATTGACTGGGACTTAGAGTTTCATCTCTAGCTTCCACTGTGTAGGGGACAGGAAATCAGTTCCCCATTGGTCCTGCCTCCACCATTTTAGTAAGATGCCACGGGAGATCAGAGCACAGAGGCTCTGGGGTTTTTCCCTTTTCCTGCCTTTCGTAGTCTCACACCCCTTTGTCGTGCTATATCCAGAATCTCATAGTTGTAAAAAGTAGAATCTGGGGCTGGAGAGATGGCTCAGCAGTTAAGAGCACTGGTTGCTCTTGCAGAGGACCCAGGTTCAATTCCTAGCACCCACATGGCAGATGGCAGCTAATAGCTATTTGTTTTTTTTTTTGTTTGTTTGGGTTTTTTTCTTTTCTTTTTTTTTTTGGTCTTTGAGAAAGGGTTTCCCTAGCCTCAGCTGACCTGGAACTCATTATGTAGGCCAGGCTGGCCTTCAACTCTTGGAGATCTGCTTGCTTCTGCTGGGATTAAAGGAGTGTGCCACTATGCCTGACTAAAATAACTTGATGTGTTGAAGATGTGTCCAAGACATTTCCTTTTATTACAAACCAATTTCATGGATCTTCAGATTTAGTTTCTATTTATTTATTTATTTTTGGTCTTTTTAAGGCTTCAGGGTCTCCTGTAGCCCCAGCTGTCCTGGAACTCACTATGTAGACCAGGCTGGCCTTGAACTCACAGAGATCCACCTGCCTCTGCCTCCTGAGTACTGGGACTAAAGGCATGTGCCACCATGCTGGTCTAATAGCCATTTGTAATTCCAGTTCCAGGGAAATTCAACACCTTCTTCTGACCTCCATGGGCATTGCACAACACGAGCGCACTTACACACATGCAGGCAATACACTCATATACATAAAATAAAAATAATAAAATATTTTTTAAAAGTACAATCTGGCAGGAATGGGGCTCTCCAACTTAGAAATGGAAGATTCATACTTTCTTTTTTGTCATCTTCTTTTTTCGGTCTTTTTGAGACAGGATCTCCCTGTAGCCCTAGCTGGCCTGGAACCTACTTGCTATGTAGCCCAAGCTGGCCTCAATCTCACAGAGATGCCTCTGTCTCTTGAGTGCTGGGACTAAAGGTATGAGTCACCATGCCCGGCTCATAATTTCATTTTTTATATTTGTCTTTAATATATCATAAATTTATTTTTTGTAATGAAGTGCTCCACTTTACTTCCTTTCTGATGGATAACAAATGATGTCATTTTAATTTCTCAAACAAGGCATCATTTTCTCAATCAATATAGATACACTCATCCTGTATGTTTCAGAATATATTGCTAGCTTCCTTGGTCTGTTTCACCTCATCCTTTCCTGCCACCATACTGCTCTGACAATAGGGGGCTTGTGGTATATTTTATCAGGAAGGGAGGCAAGTGCAACCCTTTTGTTCTTTGTTTTCGGATTCCTTTGGGATACACATTCCTCTTTATGAACTGTAACATCATTGTGCTGTGAAGGTTAACTTTAGTAGGCCTGCAACCAGTCTGAGCTATTTCAAAGAAATAAGAAATGAATCTTCCTGGCACTGACCCCAGTCCTGGTGAGTAACTCTGCTTTGTAACCAAGGTTAACAGATGTCCCTTCTGTTTGTGTGTCATAGACCAAATCAAATTAGATGATCATGCTGATTTCAAAAGGACAGGAATATAGTCTCCTTCAGGGAGGGCAACGGGAGACTGGGGAATATTAACACACCTGTTGGCTTGATCCACTCAGGCTGCCATGGGAAAATGGCACAGCTCTGAGTCTTAAAGAAGTTATTTCCTTACAGTTCTGGGGGTAGAAAGTCCAAGGTTAAGGTGTCAGGGAGGGTTTCTGATGAGGCTCTCTTCCCAACTTATTGACAGCCACCTTCTTGTGGCTCTCCTCTGGGTTCCTATAGAAAAAGATTTCTCTGGTATCTCTTCCTGGAAAGATATTAAAGGTTAAGATTGGTGTCAACTCCACAGGCTCTAGAACCGCCTCGGAGATAAGCCTCCAAGCATACCTATGAGAGATTATCTAGATATAGTTAGCTGGTAAGCGCATCTATGAAGGATTTTCTCAATTAGGCTAACTGAGGTGAGGAGATGTACCCTACAGGTGAGCTGCTCCATTCCCTCTGCTGGGATCCTGGATGGCAGAAAGAGAGAAAGGGAGCTGAGCACTAGGAGTCCTCACTCTGCTTCTTGACTGTGGATGCCACGTGACTAGCTGCCTCCTTAAGCTCCTGCTGCCACACCTTCCCTGCCATTAAGGACTGTGCTCTTGAACTGGGGCCAAGTAAACCTTTTCTCCCTTAAGTCATTTTGTCAGGTATTTTGTCTCGGCAACAGGAAAGAATAACTAATCAGACAACAATCATGTAGCTATGGAACCCATCCTCATGACTTCATTCAACAATCTCAACAGTACCTGACAATCCCTGTCTCCAAATACCATCAGTCACATTGAGAATCGGGGCTCCACCTTACATGTATGGAGACAGCACAGTTTATTTAACTCATGACATCTGTAATATGGTGCATTACCAAGCTCTCCCTTCAGGACAGGACACTCTTGCCACAGTGCTGCTGAGTCAGGGTGGAGCCCTGCTCCAGATCTGCCCTTGGCTTCAGACCATGTGTCATTTCTGGGTCTTCTAATTTCATCTCTGTTGCTGTGACAAATCCACCACAAAAGCAATAGGTGTGTCCCAGTTTGCTTTCAATTGCTGTGATAAAACACTGACCAAACCAGCTTGAGGAGGAAAGGGTTAATTTGACTTGCAGTTCATCACCAAGGGAAGCCAATGCAGGAGCTGTAGCTCAGACTATGGAGGAACACTGCTTACTGGTCTATGCTCAGCCTGCTTTCTGATGCAACCCAGGACCACCCGCCCAGGGGTGGCACTACTCACAGTGGGCTGGGCCCTCCCACTCAACAATTGAGAAAACACCCCACACACATGGCCACAGGCCAGTGCAATGGAGGAAATTCCCCAATTGAGGGCCCTTCTACCCAGGTGTGTCAAGTTGACAACTGACACTATCTAGCACAAAGGGAGAGGGATTCATTTCTGCTTACAATTCTAGGTTACAGTTCATCATGGGAAGAAGTTACAGCAGCAGGAGCTCAAAGCAGCTGATCACATCATGTCCACAGTCAAGAAGAGAGAGAAACAAATGCATGCAACCTCGTTGCTTGCTTGTTCTCAGCTTTCTCCTCTCTTGAACTGTTCTGGATTCCCTACTTAAGGAATGGTGCTACCCACAATGGGCTAGCTCTTCTTACATTAATTAACAATCAAGACTATCCCCACGGTCCAACCTGATCTAGATAATTCCTCATTAAGACTTTCTTCCCAGGTAATTTGAAGTCATGTTGCTGGGCATCTTGCTTCAACAACTCTTGTGCTCAGAAATATGGCTGGATGAGGTCTCTGCAGCAGCTACATCAGAACCCATTTCCTCCCACTGTCTACCAGGGCTTCCTTTCCAATGCTGCCTCACAGAGGTTGATCCCAATAAACAGGCTCCCAAGAACCTCATCTAAAACAAGCCAAGTTTACTTGATGCTAAAGCACAGGCCCTGTCACTAGTCAGTTCCCTGTGCATACTTTTCTCCTGCCCAGGTTGCCTCTCACCTTTCTAGGATCAGCTCTCCTTCTGCGTGAGTTTATCATAATTCCACACCTTTCAGTCCTGGAAAATGCAGGGATGTTGGTGTCCTTAAGTAAAATGTTGTGATTACTGATCTATAAGATGATGGTTGCATGTCTAATACTGTTCTTTTTATCTCTATATGGAGCAGTTTGCACAAATAGTGGCATAATTTTCCTCCTCCTCTTCCTTAGCATAAGGCCTAAGGGAACATGAGACCCCCTGAAGTAGTCTTTGCTCCCCTCTCTCCCAGGCTCTGTCCCTGAGTGACCTGGACATTTTTATTTTAATACTTGAAATTTATTTTTATTTTATGCATATGAGTGTTTTGCCTGCATATGTTAAGTGTACCTGTGTCATGCAAAGCCTGCAGAGGCCAGAAGAGGACATCAGATCCCCTTGGAACTGGAGTTATAGACAATTGTTAGCTGCCATATGGGTGTTGGGAATCACACCCCAGTCCTCTGGAAGAGCAACCAGTCCTCTTAACCACTGAGCCACCTCTCCAGCCCCTGTGTTAGAGTATCAATAAGCCCATAAATTTAACTGGTCCAGACTATAAAAATGTCTAGTCTATCTGTTAGAGGACCCACTTTTCAAGTCTCACTGGTCAATTACCTGGTGATAGAACCACTCCTAGGTAGGCAGGTTCACCTTAAGTTATGCTAAATAGATGGGCAGAATACCTGGTGTGTTAATGAAGTAGCGAATATTTCCTGCCTGGAACTAGCTCAGAGACCCCACAGAACTTCCAGACCAGCCACAGCCATGTAGGTCTCCAAAATTTCTCCTTTTCTTCTTCATGCCTTTCTTACTAAACATGCTTTCTCTAAGGCTTTGGGCTGTCCCTAGTATCTTACAGTTCTCCACTTTTTCTCTAAAGCTTCCTTCTCCCAGCCATGTGGCTGCGAGTCAGCCACGTGTCTGACCTCCATGCAAGCTCTAAACCTGCATGGCTTCCATGGCTTTCTTTCCTTCTTCCCACTATTCATTCACCTTCTCAAGGCAGCTACCAAGATTACCAGCTCACCTACTCTGAGGATTTTTTTTCTTTAAGGGTCTAGTAAAATTGTAAAAGCTTCTGTTTGGGTCCATTCTTAAATTCTTTTATGAATGAGACTAAGAACGCTCTAGGGGACCCTCTTTCTCCCCATTTCACTGTGACCTGGAAATTCTGAGACAGCCCATTCCCATATGTGGGGCTAGTTAATCACTGAATAGAAAGGACCATATTGCAGCCCAAGATCATGTGCTCATGGTAAATGCCAAGTGGTCAGACGCATGGCAGAAACATCAAAATCCCAAGATAATTTTCGAGGATTTTTTGTCTTTGAGCAGAAGCCTAAACAATCTTTCAGCCCCCTCAAAGGGAAACTAGGCCAGGTACGGTGGTTCACACCTTTAGTCCCAGCACTAGGGAGACAGAGGCAGGTTGATCTCTGTGAGATGGAGGCCAGCCTGTTCTATATACTTAGCCAGAGCTATATAAGCTCTGGCTGCCTTTTTTTTCCCCATATTTTAGTTACTATTTTTATTTTATGTGTATGACTGTATTGCCTGCATGCAATGTCCACAGAGGTCAAAAGAGGGCATTGGATCCCTGGAACTGGAGTTACAGATGGTTGTTAGCTGCTGCGTGGGTGCTGGGATTCAAACCTGGGTCCTCTGCTATAGCACTCAGTGCTCTTAACTGCTGAGCCATCTCTCCAGCCCCCTGGTTTCCTTTCTGTTGCTGTGATAAAAATATGCTGACCAAAAGCAACCTAGGGAAGGAAAACTCTAGGTCTCAGTCCATCATTGAGGGAAGTCAGGGCAGGAACTCAAGGCAGGAACTTGAAGGCAGGACTGCTTACTGGTCCATGAAGTATTACCTCCAACCAGCAAATACGTTCACAGCCAAAGAAATACAGCAGAAACCATGGAGGATCACTACTGGGTTTCTCTCTGGCTCTTTCAAACTCATGTTCAGCTAGCTTTCTTATAGACCCCAGAACCATCTGCCTAGGAAATGGCACCCATAGTAGGCTGGGCCCTCCTACATTAATTGAGGCACTCAAGACAGTCCCTCACAGACATATCCACAGACCAACCTGATAAAGACTATTTCTTGATTGAGACTCCTTTTTTTTTTTTGAGACAGGGTTTCCCTGTAGCCCCAGTTGGTCTGGCACTCGCTATGCAGACCAGGCTAGACTCAGTCTCAGAGATTTGCCTGCCTCTGCCTCCTGAGAGGCAAGCACCACCACTATAGTTTTTTCTAGGATGTGTCAAGTTGTCAATTAAAGCTCACCAGGCCACCCTGCTTTAGGGTGGGGCTTCCCACCTTAATTATCCTAATCAAGACTATCCCTCACAGGTTTGCTCATAGTGTAACCTGAGCTACATAACACCTCACAGGTGAACCTGGAGGCTTGTCTCCCAGGTGATTCTAGATCCTGTTAAATTAACAATACTAAGGATCAGGACCTTAAAGAGACGGTTACACTTCATGCTATAGTACAGGAAGGTATTTACAGGTGAAAATCAACAAGGTTCAAAATCAGGCCTCTTTTCACACTTCCATCTCAGATGGTCACAATTACTGAGGAATGTCTCACTGAATCCCAGTCCTAAGCATTGGTTGGACTTTGAGAACATCATCTGGTAAGTAGACTAAACTGGAGACCTCTGAGTTCCTCAGGGGCTGCAAAGGTCACAGGAAAACAAGAGGCTGGTTGCCATTCTACTGTGTCCATGAAGATGGTATATCCAAGGCCTGTGTCATCTCAGACACAATGAACCAAGGACCCGGAAGCACTGCTCAGGACCTCATCATCCTTACTACCCAGAATCCCCAGGACCAGAACAGATTTCCCCTAAGATGTTGCCTGTTATATTGTCATATCACTGAAGTTTGTTATAAGAGAACCTGAAGTCAGAGAGAAGATTCACTTCTGAGAATCTTGAAGACCAAAGAGCAGCAATGGCTGATGTTTATTAGGCTTTAGTTGTGCTCCAGGTGTAGTTCAAAGCCCTTCGTTGATACTTATTCTGTTCTTACCACACCCTATAAGTATTTTCTAGCTCATTGTGCAGCTAAGAAAGCTGAGGCATCAGAGAAGCTAAGCAACTCGCCCATGTTCACACCAGTATTAGGCAGGGTTTTCAGAAAGGGATCACTTGGACCCCAAGCTCCTTGTTTCAGAGGAATGCGTACTAGGCCTCACATACTAGGTTCTCTGACTTTCTCTAGAAAACAGCTTGTGGGGCTGGGGAAATGGATTAGGTGAAGTGCTTTCTGCACATGCATGAAAGTCCTGAGTTTGATCCCCAGAACTCATGTAAACAAGGGGTAGACTCTTGTAATCTCAGCACTGGAACATGGAGACAGGTGGTTCCCTGGGGCTTGCTAGACAGCCAGCCTAGCCTAATCAGTAAGCCCTGACTCAAAAAGCAAGGTGAACAGCTCCTGATGAATGATACCCATGGGGGGCTCTCTGGTATCCACAAGCATGCATGTGCACACATAAACACACACACATCCCACAGGACTTTTTGTGCTTTATGTGTTTGTATTTATGTTTATGTGTTTTACTGTAGCACTTGTTTTGTAAGCAATTCTCTTCTTTGGGTACACAAGCTCCTCTACAAATGCCCCCCAAGAGAGCTGGGAGGCCACCAACCCTTCACAATTCAGTATGACTTAATGACCCAGCTCACCTCTTATACCAATGACCTTTTCTCTAGATCTCAGGTCTATGGAAGATGATTTTCAGGTCTGAGAAATGTTTATTCAGAGAGAGAGAGAAAGAGAGATCAATTAACTGTTGGAAAGGATCCTGCTGTGCCCTCTGGACAGCCAGAGGCCATGGACACTGCGGGGGGCTAGGATGATTAATTTTAACTGTCAACTTGCCACAACCTAGAATCACCCAAGAAGAGTTTCAGTTGAGGAATGATTTAGATCAGGTTGGCCTGTGGGCATGTCTGGGGGGATGTTGTCTTGGTTGTTAATTGACCCAGCCCCCCTTGGGCAGCACCATTACCTAGGATGGACCCTAGCTAGCTGAGTACTGAGCAGGCAGCATGAGGGCATTTGCTTCTCTCTGCTCTTGGCTGTGGATGTGATGTCACCAGCTGTCTCAGACTCCTGCCTCTGTGGCTTCCTGTCATGTTGGACTGTAAGCTGGAACTGTGAGCTAAAATAAACCCTGTCTCCCCTAAGTTTCCTTTGGTCAGGGTGTTTTATCACAGCAACAGACATGAAAGTAGAAGATAGGCTAAGGCAGAAGGATCTGCTATATAGCCTGAGAGCTGTCCCAAGGATGGGAGAGTAACAGGCAGACCTGGCCTGCATCCTGTGTGTGTGTGTGTGTGTGTGTGTGTGTGTGTGTGTGTATGTGTGCATTGAAAGCTGCCTTGCATCCAGCCTGGGTTCCCATCCTGGGAGCTGCTATCTGCTCTGCTCTTTGGCCTTACTTTCTATGTCCTGGAGGCTTCAGTTTGCATTAGAGCTGGTTCTCCGAGTCCAGTCATACCCATAGCTGCCCCTGCAGAGGACACAGGCCTGACAGATCCTTCTGCATAGCATCTCCACATTGCTTCCCACACCCCACCCCTCCACCTCTCCTGTCACACTGTCTGGATCAGGTGTCAATGATGTTTTCTGTGTTGGGCTACCTGAATTCTCATCAGCCATGGGAGACCATTCCCAGCATGCAGACACCTCCTCAGCCCTAGCATTGTGTCTTTTTGTCATGCTTAGAGACATTTTCTGGCATAAGAAGCTTGGTCAGAGAAATGAATATGAGTGGCAGGAGGAAACTTAATGGTCCAAAGTCAACCCTCAACCAGCTAGGATGAGAAAAAAAAAAAAAAAAAAAAAGTTCCAGTCTTCCTCTTTTCCTGGGAGAGAATTCCTAGGCAGGGTCCCTTCAGTGTGGCCCTATGTCCCCAAAGGGATGAGGCCTTCCATGTACATCCCAGGAACAGGTACTCCTCAGCACACTTCATTGGTTTCTTTTTTTCTTGGTCTCACTTCTCCATAGTCCCTGCAAACTGGGATATGAGGACTTGGTGCACTTGACTTATCTGTGAGGAAGCAAGGGAAGGAAGAGAGGAAAGCCCCCAAAGGATGCACAAATGAGCAGGCTGTTACTGGGGTGGACAGAGATGTTGGGGAGATGTGCTGGGTACAGTTGCCACTGCCTGGAGAGAGACAGGGAAGCTGCGGGCTCCATCTAGCCTCTCCCTCCACTTCCTGGTAGGGTGTGCCTCTGAGTGGGAACACTACCTTCCTATTACCTCACAAACCTGCTCCATCCCTGGAGAGAACCTGGAGATAGACAGGCAGCAGGAACTGCCTGCAGTGACCTCCAGTGTTAGAAACTGGGATGAGAAGGCAGCATGAGAATAAAGAAGCAGGAATGGAATCCAACCTCAACAGACACAGATAGCTTTATTAGCTATGACGGGCAAGCAGCCTTCCTGAGGGAATGGGGGCTGTTCACTGGGGTTGAGGAAGTCTGGGATTTATAGGTGGGGCCCAGAAAACCCCAGAAATTGGGCCATGCCTTTGGGTGGTTCCATGCTCCTTCCTGGGATCTGGGAAAGAGCGATGGGGGAGTTCTGATAGGGGAACCAGGCATCTTCTGCAAGGTGATTGGTAAGGAACCAGATGTCTAGGCTAGATGTCATGTGTTCTGAGATAGATGTATCTCCCTCCTGGAGTGGGGAGGCAGATGGTCAGTTCATTCAGTCATTTGTCAGGCTGGTTTTCCTTCATCCAGGGAGTACTTAGCAGGCGTGGGTAAGGTGCCAATGGGCTTTTCTGAAGCCTCAAGCCAAAGCCAAGTGAGGCCTGGAGGCAGAGGCAGGCTTTTCCTTGGGAGTCTCACCCCTGAGCCCAATCTCTACCTCAAATACTTCTTTATTTCTGAACGCTCACACCAAGAATTTGTCCTGAATTTTAGGGGACTCTAGAGGTGGAACCACTCCTGGCTCAGCTGGTAAATATCCCCACTCAGCTCTGCCTTTATTTCAAAAGGTTACAGAGCACTGAGTTTTTGCTAGGGTGAAAGAATTTTTTTAATTGAATACTTATTCCAGCATTAAAGATTACTGTTGCAGGACATTGCACCATATCTTTTTCTGTTGAATTATTAATAAAGTCTGTTTTGTTTACTATCTGCTAATAATTTCTAAAAACAGATCTACAACTTCAGCTGTAAATGCATGCCCATGAATCACTCTATGAAAACCCAGTTGTATGGCTAGCAAGATAAAACCTCTCTGGTAGTGAAAGAGCCTTATCCTTTTAGCCTCCTGCTGTGGGATCCCTACAGAGGGGCAACTGGGCCAACGCAGGACCCAGGAGGCAAGGTGGGGAACTGAGATGATCTTTCCAGATTTTCCACTAGCTTGCTCCAGGGATAGCGAAGAGAATGGAAATCTGGAGGCAGGCATAGAGAAAAAGGGCTTTCTCACTGCTGACTTGGTCAGGGTGGGATGGGCAGCTTCCCAGCTCCCACCAAGTACCTGCAGGCAGCCGGCTTCCTCCTCCTGCCATCCCATGCCTGCCTGGCTCTCTATGGGACTGTACTGAGTATCTGCAACACTTCTCCCAACATCTTGGCCCACCAAAAGCAACTTGCTTATTAGTGCATCCTTGCTCTGTAGTGATCCAGTCCCTGATAGCACAACAGGAAATGGAGAACCAGGAAGCCTGGTAAGTGCCAAAGCACATGTGAACCAAGGCAGTGTGATGACCAAATCTTGGTCTTCCAAGGACCTTTTGCTGCCAATCAAACGTCTTTACATTTTATGTAGTTTGTAATTCTATGAGGGAGAAGAGTAAAAAGTTTGCATGTCACCCTGTTCCTCCAAGAAGAAACCTTGCTAATGTAGAAGAATCTATTTAAAATCCTTTCGTGGAAATGCTGCCTCCTTCCTTCATTAAGGACATTAGCTTTCAGGTCAGCACACTGACCCAACCCCAGATATCACTGGATTAGATAATTCTCACATGGAGTCACTCCTTGGGTTGATATTGAGTTAGTGCCCACAGTGGCCACATGCTGTGATGGACTTGGAAGGTCCAATGGTGACCTAAATCAGACATGTTCCTTACTCATAGTCTGTGGCAGGAATAAGTATGAATCAGATGTAAAATTGCATCTATGACACACTGAGAGTTCATCTCAGAGCATGAGACCTTCAGGAAATTTTCTGATGGCTAAGATGCCATCAGAAAATGAAGTCAGAACTCACAAGGGAAGAGAGGAAGAAAGAACATTCCAGGCAGAAGACCCGGAGTGGATGAAGTTGCAGTGGAGGCCTCTGAAGGCAGACCCATGAGGGTTCAGAGGGAAGGGATGCTCCGGTGGGATGGAGATGCAGGCAGGTGAAGGCCAGACCCTTCAAAGTCTCCAAGTCCATGTTAGGATAGCAGTAGAAAGACAGTAATGGTGACACAGAGAAGAGACATAATTCAGTTTGCACTGTTGTCATGTCCCTGATTGTAATGTAAAAAGTATGGCTGAAAGGACTGGAAGGGAGCCAGACAGAATACAAGCTCAGAGGTAAAATAAGCATCTAAGACAGGAAAACAGCAGCTTGGCCTGTGTGGGGGTGGTGGAGACAGAGTCAGAGCTGACATGGGAGAAATGTAGGAAGTCAGTTCATCCAGTCTCAGGAATGGACTGGGAAATGCCAGGGTCTCAGGGAAAAGGTGACAAGAAAGTGTCAGTGATGTCTCTGACCTCTGCATCTGCATGGGTGACCTTCAAGTCACTAAGACAGGAGAGAGGTCCAGCTGTGGTATTTGGGGGAAGAGTCACATGTGCCTTTCAGATTTCCAAGACAAAATGTCAACTAGGTAGCTGGGAAGATCTAAGCCACACAGAGCTGTATGAGTCATCTCTTTAGCAATGGAAGCTAAGTGGTCCTGTATGGGAACTAGAAAGGGAGGAGGTCCTAAAGGACCCTGTGCCCTTTGAGTCATATGACCCACCCCTAAACTGTCAGAAAACATATCCTCAGTGAGGTAAGAGAGAGCTCATTAGAAGGTGATATTATGGGCTCCAAAAGAATGATCAGAGAAGGTGGAGGTAGCCAATAGTTTTCAATGTTGTTGGGAGTCAGCATACCAAGAGTTGAGAATGGTTCAGTAGACTGAGCAATGTGGATGGAGCCCAGGGGGCAGTCCACACCAGATAGAACTGGGTTGAGGCATCAGTGAGAGGGAGGAATGGGGTTAGTGGCCACAGGTCTCACTTCTAATTGGTTTGCTCCTGAAGGGATGAAATGGAAGCAAGAGGAGTGTAGAAGGTGAGAAGACTCTGCAAACAGAACTATGAAAGCACATGGAGATGGAAGCCCACAGCCTGAGAGAGCCTGCCATCTGTGTGCATTCCCAGGAACTTCCCAGCACTTGAGCAACTTGCTTTTCTGTGTTGAATAACCAGGATATGCCTGGGGAGGTGGTGAGAGTGGGAGGTTAAGTGTATAGGCTCTGGGTTCTGAAGCAGGATGAGTCTTAGCTGTGCTCCAGAAGGCCTCCTAGAGTGTCCTCTTGTAGTTACTTTTCCTATGACCGTGATAAAATACCCTGACAAAAGCACTTAAGAAAGGTTTGTGTGAGGGGACAGTCCATCATGGTGGGAAAGTCCAACAGCACAGGAGCTTGAAGAAGCTGGTCATATTGTATCCACAGTCAGGAAAGGAATGTTTGTGCTCAACTCACTTTCTCCTTTTGCACAGTACAGGCTCTCATCCCAGGAATGGTGCCATGTACCACCTCAATCAACCCAATCAAGATAATCCCCCACAGGCATGCCCAGAGGCCTGTTGGTCTCCAGGGTGACTCTAGATCTCATCAAGCTGACAAATGAGGTTAACTATCACAGTCCTCAAAGGGCACTGAGTCCCACTTAGCCCAGTTTCATATTGCTGATTAGTTATCATCCTCCCCCTCCTCCCCCCTTCTCCTCCTCTTCTTCTTCCTCCTCCTCCTCTTCTTTCTCCTCCTCCTTCTCCTCCTCTTCCTTCTCTTCTTCTTCCTCCTCCTCCTCTTCCTCCTCCTCCTTTTTCCTCCTCTTCTTCCTCCTCATCCTTTTCTCCTCCTTCTCCTCCTCCTCCTCTTCCTCCTCCTCCTCCTCTTCCTCCTCCTCCTTCTCTCATCCCTGACTAACTTCTCTACTTTCTCCCTGGTCTTCCAGAGTCACTAAACATGAACCATCTCATTTAAATCCATGTCTCAGCGTCTCCCTCTGAGGGAACCTAAACTATGAGGTCAACCTCCTTTTTTATCTTCTTTCTTTTTTTTTAATTTTTAGGCCAGGTCTCATGTTAACCCTGGCTGGCCTCTCACATTCATTATGTAGCAGAGGATGACCTTGAACTTCTGATCTCTCTGCCTCCACCTCCCCAGTGTTGTGATTGTCACAGACATGTACCACAACACTAGTTTTATTGGTGCTGGAGATTGAGCCCAGGACTTCATGTGTGGTAGGCAAGCATTCTACCAACTGAGCTACATCCCTGGGTGAGGTAAATTTTCTAGGAAAGCGGGTGGGTTGGAATATGAGCTGGGCAGGGGGAGGAACAATTGAAACACTCAGAAAGCCAGAGTCCCTACTGTGGAGGAATGCCTCCCTGCCTGGTGTCAAGAAGATGGGTGGGCTCTCCCATGTCTTCTGTGAGCTTCATAGCAGAAGCAGCCTAGCCAGAAGATGAGAAAGAAGTGGAGACAGGTGGGTCAGAAACCAGTTTCCCAGAGAGCAATGGATTGTGAGAGCAAGCTGACTCGGAAACATGGGAGGGTGGGGCTTCCTGGAAAGCTGAGGATCTGCGGGAGGTTGGTGATGGAGACTTCAAAATGGAAGCTCTGTAACTTTCTCTAATACCACTCTGCACTCTCAGGCAGGTGCAGAGAAAGGGGTGAGATGGAGCACAGTAGCAGTCATAGGAACTAGGAACCTAAGCTGGGTAAGGAGAGGAGAAAGAACAGGGGAGGGACAAAGGATTAGCACAGTGTTGGCAAACATTTTCTGTCCAGTGCCAGGTGGTATTTCTGGTTTTGTAGGTCATATAGTCACAATTACAAGATCTGCTGGTGGTAGCATGGAAACAAAGGACAGGTCATGGGTAGGTGGGGCTCTGTCCCAATAAAACTCTACTCCATTTTCTGAGCCCCACAAAAAGGGCTTTATTTGGTGCCTTGAGCAGCGATAAGGCTACATACATCATCTACCGTGGGCTATCACTGCTTACAGGACTGTTGAGATACTGAGAGGCCTGGGGTTGGATGGTCATCAAGGGGATGCAGACATTCCCATGGCACCATGGGTAGAACTTCAGGTAGGAGGAAGTGTTCTATCCAGGAAGTACTCTATTGGATGAATGAGAGGAGGGCCTGGAAATTCTGCAGATGACAGCTGAGAGGGTGGCTGAAGGCCTACGCTCCTCAAAGAAGCCCAGTAGTTTACCATAAAGATAGCAACTATCTGAAAGGTTCCAGAGAGGAATGAGGAGTAGAGGGCAGGGTTGCTTTTGAGGCAGGTGAGCACCAGGTGGTAGCTGAGTGGCTTGTCCTACTGATGTCAAAACTACATGTTCTGTAGAGACAAGGTCATCTTCTTCTGGAACCAAAGAAGCTACAAAAGGTTGTAAAGCAACTCTGTCATATCCCATTCCCAGCTAGGCTGATCTTCCAGAAGCCTGTATTTTTTCTCCTCTTCTCTGGACCTAGAACCTTCCATGACTCACCACTGCCAACCAAACAGATCCCAAGTGTCTCGGTAATACAAGGAGTCCCCTTCTGTCTCCAACCCACTCTAACTCATTTCCCATGATGCCTCAGCTAACCAAATATATGTGGGTATACATACTGATTCCACAATTCTCACCTCTTCCTTATACCTTTGTTCACGTGAATCTCTCCTCCGTTGACGTCTAGCCTGTCCCTCCAGTTCCTGCCGAGGCAGTATATCTGAATGGACATTTTGTTGGAGATCTCACCAAAAGAAGCTATTGGCCCCATCTCATGTAGCCAGAACAGGACTAGGGTAAGACTGCCAACTACACGGGCTGAACATATGAAGTTCCTTAATGCCTGACATTTTCAAACAGTGTTTAACCCTAGCTGGTGATGTACAGAGGGCTAAGGGTTCTGATAGTCTGAACTTGTGTTCCCAGCCACTCTGTGAAGGCTCCCAACCTACCACAGCATCCAGTAAAACAGAAAGCCCTGGGGGATGTGGTCGTCACCCTCACCAGCCCTTATGCTTTCTCTAGTCCCCAACTCACCATCTCAGACCATTGTGCTCATTCGTGCAAGCCTTTCATTAAAGGAAATTCCTGCAAACACAATTTTCTCCTTTTTCTTACTCCCTGTGAGTTGCAGAAGAACTAGCATGGCCTTGTTGGAGCTCCCTGCACCTTGATCCCCTTGCTCTCTCCTGTTGTAGTTTGGGGCTTCCTATATTTCCTATCTTTTGTGGCACCGGTCATCTACACTGTCACCTCTGGGGCCCCTGCATAGTACTACTGGTTAGGAAACAGTACACTTAGGAAACATGTACAGAAGCCAGATGAGGTCCCTCCCTAGTTGCCCTGTCTTCTTGCTCCCACAACTCACTCTGCTGGTGTTGACTCTCAGAGCTGAGCGGAGAGAGGAAAGCTGGGGTCATGTTGGCTTGAGGAGTGTGGCACTGGATCCAGCAAAGGGCCCTACAGTGGCATCTGGGAAAGTAGCTGCTGAAAGGTGATCCGACCTAGGCTTCTAGGAAAGGGCTCTGTCAAGGTGGCAGGACATGTGGGTCCCTTTACTGAACAGGAGCCCCATACTTGGTGCTAGATTCCCTGCAGGAGGCAGGAAGTGGGAAGCTCCTGAGCAAGCCTGTCCCACTCTGAAGCCCTGCCTACTCCCAGACACCTGCTTAGATAGAACTGGGCCCAGGAAGAACAGCAACCCCACCCAGAGGCAGACCCTCTTATCAAGCATCTTGGGGCTCCTGGGGCAGCTCCTACCTTGGCGGCCCAAAACTTCTGGTAGGTGTGGATACAATCAGGATGGGACCAGTTTCCTTCCATGGAACTGGAATAATCTGGAGGTACCCACAGGGCCAGCTCTCATCAATTCTGCATCTTCCTGAAAATGTACTTTTAAATGCCTTAATTGCATTTCAGAGATAACCCTGTAAGCAAAGTGGCCGGAAGAGAAACCATGGAGAGAGCTTGGTGGTCAGGCTCTTTGTTTTAAATCAATCCAACATCTGTGACTAATGCAGCCTTGGGCTGCTCCTCAGGAAGCATTAGCCCTATTAGTGGAGGCTGGCAGGAACACAAAATAAGATATTTATGGGCTGGGCACGTGTGCATTACTGTGGGGACTGAGCTGGGGTGGAGCTGAGGGAGAACATGCAGGTCAGCATGTTTGTGGAGCTCCATTTGGGGTCCACACCAGGCTGATGACAGAGAGCCCACGGTTACTTTGTCCCAAGCCCCACATACACTGGCACATTCTCACTGTCTCTGCACCATGCATAGGACTATAACTTTCAGTCATCTCTCCACCCACAGGCAGGGGGATCACATATTGTGTGGGTAGTGAGAGGTGTGCTTCAGTGGGGGTCTGGTCAGAATACTCCACCACAAGCACTTGAGCCCATGCTTGGGACAGAACGTTCAGGAAAACCTCAACTCCTACTATTGACTTCTCTACCATTCTGATGTGTGGCCCTCAGCCTCATCTGAAGATGGCTTCCTGACAGCAGGAAGTAAGAAGGGAAAAGGAGAGTATGTTCCTCCTCATTAAATGACAGGACCCAAAGGCATGTGCAAATCTCCTCTCATTTCTCTCTGGCCAGGCCTTAGTGGCATGGCCACACCTAGCTGCCAGGAAGTAGCTAAAGACTGTCGATCATGGCAGACAACTGAAGGAGAGGTTTGGGATAGGAAGTTGCATGGTGCTTCATGCAGATCTCATTGCATAGGTCCCGTCCCCGCTACCCCCTGTCAGGAGCTGTGGGCCAGACTGGTAGGTACATGCCTAATTTCAGGCCCAGCATGGAGCTGAAGACCAAAGCTTCCTTTAGGTGAGTGGAGCTGGAGCTGGGTCCCAGGTACTCACTACAGAGGCTGCCCAGCAGCCCTAGAGCAACTCTGCTAGGTGGACAAAGCCTAGTTAAGGAGTGGCATCCAGCACCTCTGTCACATCCCTTCAGTTAAAATCAAGTCTGTCTACTCTCAAAAGGAGGGGATTATGGGCCACCTGGTCCCCATACCTCCATGTGCCACAAGATCCACTTAACTGGGAGACTTTGAATTCTTTCTTTCTCAGAGCCTGGCAACATATTTCCTTAAGTTCTGCCTCCCTCTTCCCCCTACCAGATTCTCTTCATCTGGTCAACAGACTCTTTCCCTCCAAGACTGAACTGGGTGCTCCTGCTGCCCATAGATGCTCTTGATTTCCCCCTGGCTCTCAGCCCCAAACTAAGAAGTAGCCTCCTCTGGGCTCTTATAGTGAGCATCATCACTTTGATCCCTCTTAGCTGCACTGCCTGTGTGCCTAGCTCAATCCTGTGTTCCTATCTTATGTGGATCTCTAGGAGTTGGTGTTGTACTGGCATACAGTAGGTGTTCAATAAATGCATGTATGATGAGAGAAGATGGTATTCATTCAGAGGTCTGAGTGAGAGCTGCTGCAAGCAGTATTGTTTATAGGGGTTAGACCATTCCAGCCTCTTTCCTTTAGGGAGGCATAAATGAAATATCTCTAACCCTGTGTTGTGCAAACTGATCTATAGAATCCTGCCATCACCTGAGAGGTTGTGTGAAGGGACAGAATTCCTACTCCCATTTCATCCCTGAATCCACACGTGCTTTTAATGATTGCAATGTGATTTGTATATATGTTGAAGTTTGAGAAAAGCTAGTCTAAACAACATGTTTCTGTAGGTCTAATTTGGGGCTGAAGAGTCATGGGGAAGAGCCTAGATCACATCCCAGAACCCCAGGCTGGCCTTGCTGTCAATTAGCTGTCTTCTCTGGGAAACCATTCACAATTGTTCTAGCCAGGAAGTCCCTTCTCTCTCTACTGCAGATTCTACCAATTCCAAGCATGGAGGAGAGGCCAGAGGGGTGCACAGGTATGGGGAACATACAACTTTCCAACAAGACCTAAAATCTAATGGGCAATATTGCACACCTAGAAAATCCCAGTGGGCAAGTCACCTCACAAAGAGAGAAGATGCAAGTATTGCTGTTCCTGTCTTTTCGGTTCCTGGAATCAGTGGACCAAAGGCTCCTGGGAAGAGCACATGGGTGAAGAGAAGTGTAAAGCGGGCATAATGATGCCTGTATATAATCCCAGCAGCACTTGTGAGACTGAGGAAAGGGGCTTATGAGTTTGAGACCAGCCTGAATTACATAGCAAGACTATGCATAAAAAAGGAGGGAAGGGCTGGAAAGAAGCCTCAAAGCACTTGCTGCTCTTGCAGAGAACCTGATTTTAGTCCCCAGCACCCATGCTGGGTGACTCACAACCACCTGTAAGTTCAGCTCCATGGGATCCAATGCCCTCTTCTGGCCTCTGAGAGTACTGCACTCATATGCATATACATGCACATAGACACAGAGGGGAGATGGAAAAGAAGAGGATGGTAATTGTGATGGTTTGAATGAAAATGTCCCCCATAGGCTCCAAGTATTTGGACATTTTGTCCCCACATGGTGGCACTGTTTTGGGAGGTTTTAGAAGGTGTGGCTATCCTGGAGGAAGCACATCACTAGGGGTGGGCTTAGAGAGTTCTTAAGCCTTGCTTTATCTTCAGTCGCTCTCTTGCTTCCTGTGCCTGCTTGATGATGTAAGAGCTTAACTTCTGCTGCTCTTGCTCCAGCCACCTCCAGCCACCATGCCTCCCTGCCATGACAGACTGTAATTCCCCTGGAACCATAAGCTCAAATAAACTCTTCCTTCTATAAATTGCTTGGGTCAGTGTTTCTATCACAGCAACAGAAAAGTGACTAATACAGTAATATTATGCAATCTTCCTACAATACCTCTGGGGGACGTTTCTGTCCCAATAATCTGTGCCTCTTGCTGTGCAACATCTGCCCTAATTCTAGGCAATGTGGGCCCTTGATATCTCTGACTACAGTTCCTTATGGGAGAAGCAAAGAGAAAAGTAATAAGGTTGTAAAATGTTGGTTGACCTTTGACTGGGAGAGTCTATCTCAGGAGGGGCTCTCAAATATTCTAACACCTTAAAGACACTTCTGTCTGAACAGACCTATAGGTGAAGGAAATCAACCAGTATGAGATTAATCACCTTAAGGCAACCCTTTGACAAGTCATCAGGTCACTGCATTGCCCACATGACCTCCAGGACTGCCAAGATCTGTGTGTTCATCCCAGATGCTGATCAGAGTCCCAGCTACTCCTTCCATATCACACATCCAAAACCTTGGCCCCAAGCTGAGGCTTCTACCAAGCCTGTTATTGGTTACTCTTCTCATTATTGTGAAAAAATATTTTATTTTCAGTTTGGTTTTCTATTGCTATGATAAAACAGTGACCAAAACCAACTTGGGGAGAAAAGGGTTTAACTTCATCTTACAACTCCCAGGTCACAACCCAACATCGGTGGAAGTCAGGGCAGTAACCCGAGGCAGAAACATGGAGGCAGGAGCTGAAGAGAGACCATGGAGGAACTCTGAGTACTGGCTTAGTTAGCCGTCTTTCTTGTGCATCCCAGGCACACCTGCACAGGGAGGGTACTGTCCACAATGGGCTGGGCCCTTCTGCATCAATTACCAATTAAGAAAATGGCTCACAGGAACTGGAGAGACAGCTTGGTGGTTAAGAGCACTGGCTGCTCTTGCAGAGAACCGAAGTTCTATTCCCAGCACCCACATGGCAGCCAAACAGTTGTTTGAAAATCTAGTTCCAGGGGATCCGACCCCTGTAGAAAGGAAAGTTTATCTTGCCTCACAGTTTAAGGGTACAGTCCACAATGGTGTGGAAAGTATGGTGTCAGGAGCATGCGAAGCTGGTCATGGTGCACCTGCAGTCAGGAAGCAGAGGGAGATGCATGCTGGTACTCAGCTCACTTTCTCCTTTTTATTCAGTCCAGGACCCAGCATATGGAATGGTGCCTGCTACATTCAGAGTGAGTCTTCCCTCTTCAGTTAAACCCCCTGGACACATCCTCACAAACCCACTCTGAGGTGATTCTAAATCCAATAGAGTTGATAATATAGATTGACCATCATACATAACTTGTTACCAAATTGTGACATAGAGTCACCAAAGATAACTTGCATGTCTGCAGTCCTGAAGTCTCAACCCCTGATCATTTCCATTGCTCCAACCAGATGGGAGCTGTCTTTCCTCTGGTTCCTTCCTATTCCAGTAAGCCTGGTCTGGATGCTGCTGCTGTTACCACTGGACCGGGGACCTCTGCTCAGGGCTGCATCTCCCCCTGCTGACCCCAGCACGGGGCCTCCTCACACTTTTCATCAAAACACCTTCAGTGGCAAAGGATGAAGGTGCAGCCCCCCGAGTCCTTCAAGGAAGCCCCAGCAGCATCCACCCCACAAGCCTCTACTCCCCAGAGTTTCTTTGCACTTGTTTAACAACATAACCCATGACCCTCTGCATTCTCCACAATCACATGTGTTTGACATAAAATAAAAGGATTTTCCTCCAATGGTCAGCCTGCTTGATTCTGAGTAGATGTGTGGTGTCCCATTGCCCCACATGAGAGGTCTAAAGCTCAGATTCTGTAGTAATGGGTGAGAGTTCCAGGAAAAGCCATCTCCCCATGTGGCCAGCTGAGCTGTGATAAAGGGTTTTCAGCTTATTCAGCTTATTCCCAAGTCCCTATAAAGCCCTGAGTGATTTCAAATCATCTCACTTAGGTCATAAACAGAAAAAGTCAGGGAGGCAAGGACTATTATGTTCTTGCAATATTTATTTGTTCATTTTTGCAGTACTGGGGATCAAATCTGGGGCCTTGGGCATATTCATCAAATACTGGATCAATGAGCTACATCCCCGTTTTACAGAAAGGTTCCAGGCTGCTTGAAGCTGGACAGCTAGAAAATAATGCAGGCAGGAATGAAAAGCTTTTCTTGCGCACAGGTGCGTACATGCATACATGTGTGCACTGGTGTCTGTGTGTACATGTATGTGCATGCACGGGTGAATGTGTGTGGAGGGTACATGCACATGAGTGGAAGTATATGGAGGCCAGAGGTGGTCTTTGGGTATCTTTCCCAGGAACAAAATCCACCTTGTTCTTTTATTTTTATTTTTATTTTTTTGAGATAGGGTCTCTCACTGGCCTGGAACTTGCTGATTCAGCGGAGCTAGCTGGCCAGCAAGCTTCAGGAGTCTGTTTACCTTCCCAGTGCTGAGATTACAAGGGCACAGCAGCACGCCTGGCTTTTTATATGGGTGCTAGGGATGAACCCAGGCATTCATGTTTGCATGGCAAGCACTTTACCTGCTGAGCCATCTCCTCAACCCTCTTCCAAGTTTTCCCAATGCATGATGAATCCTATGACTAGCACAGCTGGTTAATGAGCCCTACACAAGGCTGGAATCCAAACCTTCACTGTGCATGTGTCAGGTCCTATGGAAAACACTTCACCTCTCACACCTGAGGCAAGACCTATTCCTTCACCCAAGCACACCCAGAGTCCCATCTGGTTGGCCCTCCACATAGCAAATTTGTACTTCAAATCCAAAGTCCTCAGGAACCCCTCTCTGACACCCTTCCAAAGGTGAATAGCTTACTGTGATTCCATGGCAGCCAAGCGAACCCTAACATGTACTCCAAGCTGAAAGACTTGCCTTCTGGCCCCAGAGTACAAGCGTAGCTTTCTGAAGGTATTAAGGAGGAGGTGGGAAAAGAAAAGGTTCTTCAAACAGCCCCTGATGGCCTTCATTCATGTTCTTTTCCTGGCCCACTTCCCAATGCCGTCCTGGCAGAGGTAGCGGCTCTGGCCTTGTGGCGCTGAGCTGGAAGCAACGGTAAATATAACAGACTTGGATCTCCACCAGAGCCTCTTCCTAGTGAAGAGTGGCTCTAAACATGGACTGTAGAGCGTGCATGAGTTAACCGGTTGGATTACTGGCCCTCAGGTTGCTGACTATAGATGGATATGACTCTGCTTAAGGACCATCAACCTAGGGACTCCCCTCCTAGGTCTCTGTCCTAGTTTGTTTCTCTATTGCTGTGACAAAACACTCTGACCAATACCAACTTGGGGAGGAAAGGGTTTATTTAGCTTACATATCTCAGATCACAGTTCATCTGGGAGCCCAAGGAGGAACTCAGGGCAGGAACCTGGAGGCAGGAACTGGAGCACCCAGCTATAGAGGAACACTGCTTACTGGCTTGCTCCCCTAGCCCCTGCTCAGCCTGCTTTCTTATGCAACACAGGCCCACCTTCCCAGGGGTGGCACCACCCACAGTGGGCTGGGCCCTCCTACATCACTCAACAATCAAGAAGATGCCCCACAGACATGGCCATAGGGCAGTCCAATGAAGGCAATTCCCCAATTGAGGCTCCCTCAACCTAGGTGTGTCAAGTTGACATTAAAGCTATCCAGCACAGTCTCCACTGCCAAAGTCCTTGCCTGAGGACACATGGTCCAGCCTGGGCTAGACAGTGCTTTAAAGGGAGGCAGTCAGTGAAGGCTCTTCCTTTGCACAGGGTAGCTAGCTGTGCAGTGCTGGAAAGCCACTCCAAGGCTATTTCTTCAGCTTCAAAACAGGATAAAACCCCTGACTCCATTCACCATTGCTTGTGCTGTGGAAATAGAGAATCATATCTCAAAATGCATTTCCAAAGGCTTTCGACCCTCTGGCAGCCTTGCAGAGTGAATTGTTTCAATACAGAGTCAGAAGAGCTGTGATGACCATTAGGCATGGATGCTATGAAGGCAGAAGGTGACCCCAGTCCCCGATAGGAAGGGCCAGGGGACAGAACAATGCCCATCCTGCTGTCTATCTCTGGAGGTACCAGGATGTATGCTCACTAATCCAGTGACCTGAGAGGGCCAAGTGTATACTTGGGATGTAAGAAGTGGAAGGGGACTCTCTAGGGACTGTGGACACTAGCGATTACACATGCCTCCCTGGCCATGTGAGCATTCAAGCCTAGTGTCACTAGAGCATCGGCCTGTCAAGAGAAGCTGGAAGTCGGGGCCTATACATGAAATTTTCTGGTATTTAAGGTTGGGAACTAGTTCCATTAAACTAATGAGCTTATTCAGGTGTCCCTGATCAAAGCACATTCTGTCTTGGTTTTTCTAGGGGCCTGTGTCTGCAGAGTGGGACTTTTGGGTATTCTGGAGTGTATGTATAGGGCCTGAGCCCTGACTGGGTTGGCTGGTGAACGTGGCCTTTGGGGAATGGCCTTCGGACAGTGAGGAACTCAGCAGAGGGAGTAGACTGTTCTGAAATCTTGCCAGAAAGTTCTAGCCTAAAGCAAAATACTGTAAGAGGTTCCCCTCCTCCACATACCCTTCTTGCTACCAGGGCGGGATCTCTGCAGGCCAGCAACTGCGGCAGGATGACTTGCAGGTTTTGCTGACAAGGCCGTCTCCCTGTCCCCAGCTACTGCTGCCTTGACCAGTCTACAGGACCTCTCTGGTGACTTGCTGGGGTCGACTCTAGTCTGGCTGTGACCGTGGCTAGGAGCCTGGGTCAGCTCTCCCTTGCTTAAGGTGTATAACCACCCACCACGCACCCCCACACACCATGCCTGCCAGACAAGCCTCCTTCTTAGGCTGCCTCCCCAGCAACCCCAGCTGGAGACAAAGTCTGTCTCAGTCTCGGATATTGGTTCATTGATTGTGTTTTTGTTGCGCCTGCTCCAAAGCCTGTCGGGAAAGTCCTCCTACTAGTCTCTGAAGGAGAAAGATGACTCCGGTAGGAGGCTTTTGAGTTGTCCTAAATTGAGCTCTTGTGGAATTGGAAGGGGCTCTTAAGGCACCCCACATACGTACTCTCACTCAGGGTGCTCTGAGACAATTCAGAGAAGCAGGGACCCACCAGGTATCCTGGGATCAGTAACAGGTCCCCTCCCTGTCTCCTCACCCTAGAGAGCATCCTAGCAGCCTGGTCTCTGCAGTGACCACACCTGGGAAGCACCCTCTCTCCCTTAACAGGCATGCTTTTTCTCCTTTTAGAAAGAGGATTATAAAGGCAATGTCACAGTTCAAAAACAGACTTGTACACAGAGGACCTGGCTGCTTTTAAGAGGGCGTGGTTGATTCTGCAAATGGCTGTTATAATGACCACTGGAGTCAATGCTGCAAAAATGAGCAATGTGCATACAATGCTCCTTCCTCGAGTCTTTCTAAATCTTCATGTGATGGAGTGTGTATCCTACCAAGTTTTTGTTTTGTTTTGTTTTAGTTCTTTTTACATTTATATTTATTTTTATGCTATGTGTATGAGTATATTGTCTGCGTGTATGTAGGTGCACTACATGTGTGCAATGCCAATGGAGGCCAGAAAAAGGTGTCAGATTCTCTAGAGCTGGTGTTATGGATGGCTGTTAGCCACCATATGGTTGCTGGAAACCAAACCTGGGTCCTCTGCAAGAGCAGCCAGTGAGCTTAACTGTTGAGTCATCTCTCCAGCCCCTGGTTTGTTTTTGTGAGACAGTCTCATGTAACCCAGGCTGGCCTCCAACTTCCTATGTAGCCAAGGATGACCTTGAACTCCTGATCCTCCTGCCTCCACCCCGAGTGCTGGGATTACATGCCAGTGCCACCATGCCCATATTATTCAGGAACTCCTGCATAAATTCCTAACTCATGCATTCTAGGCAAGCACTCTCCCAGCTGAGCCACATCCCCAGCCCTGTCCTATGAGGTTTTAACAAATTCTGCTTATGATACTCTGGCAGAGCTCTTCATCCCTCAAATGAAGAATTTTCATGCAAAAGAATGATTGATTTAAGTCACCCAGTTTCCCTTTCCTGTAACCACTTGTGGTAATGAAGCCAGTCAGATAAAAGCATTACTGTTCTCTATGAAACTCTTTTGCTCTCAAAAGAAAGAAAAATTTCAGTCTGAAAATCCATCTCATGGCTCAACAATTAAAGTGTTCACTGCCTAAGTATGAGGACCAGAGTTCAGGTCCCCAGAAACCCACCCAAATGCCAGTAGGTGTGGTGGCCCACCTGCACTTCCAGCCTCAAAAGGCTCCCCAGAGCAAGCTGGTTATCAAGAATAGCCAGAGCAGCAAGCTCTGGGTTTGACTGACAGACCTTGTCTCAATGAACAAGGTAGAAGGGTAAGAAAGGATGATTCCTAACATCACCCTTGGGCCTCCACATGCACACACACACACACACACACACACGCCCACACACATGGAACTTGCATATGTATACATATACACTGTAGATGAGTACACACACACACACACACACACACACACACACACACACACACAAAGGTGAGGAGAAAAATTCCTCTCAAAGTATGGACAATTAAAGATGAAGACCAGTGTTACCAGAGGCTGGAGAGTTGGCTCAGTGGTTAAGAGCGCTGGCTGCTCTTGCAGAAGACCCAGGTTTGGTTCCCAACACCTAGTTAACAATGATCCCTAACTCCAGTTCCAGGGGATCCAATGCTCTCTTCTGGCTCCAGGTGCACTGTACACACATGGTACATTTAAATATATGTAAAAAAAAGTACTCATAAAATAAAAATAAATTAATATGAGAGAGAGAGAGGCAGAGAGACAGAGAGAGAGATACACACTGGAAGATCATCCCCATTGATACATGAGCAGACCTGAAAATGTCACTTCACCCAAGTTCCAGTTTTCTTCCAGTAAAATGAGCTTCAGACAATGAAATTTATGAATATCTGGAGAGCCATGCACTTACAATATGAACACTTTTCTGCTTGTATATTACACTTTAAAGATTTTATTTTTATTTTTAGTCATGTGTACATGTGTGCATCTGTGTTTGTGAGCACATGAGTGCAGTGCCTGTGGAGGCCAGAAGAAGGAGTCAGACACCCTGGAGCTGGAGTTATAGGTGGTTGTTAACTGCCCAACATAGGTGCTGAGAACTGAACTCAGGACCTCAGCAAGAGCTCTGAGGCATCTCTCCAGCACACATATTACACTTTAATAAGGTCATTCTCAAGGCTGGGAGAATGTGGTAGACTGCTTGGTGGTGGAAAAGTCACCTAGCATGTACAAAGCCCTGGGTTCTATTCCTGGCACTACCAAAAAAATTGAAATTAGGTTTGATTTGTTCTCTTCCCCTCCATCCATGTGTTGTAACCCTTGTCCTGATCTGTCTCTGCCTCAGTAGTACTGTGAGAGTCAAAGAGGCCGATGCACTGGGCAGTGATTGAAGGACCACCAAGTGTCAGAATATGACAGCCGTCACCACAGGGCCAGTAGCCTTTTCCACCCACCCTGTAAGAACTGGAGCTGGAAAGGTGGCAGTGTGACCACATTCAGAGGAGAGTCTGGAAGAAGACAGATCCCACCCCACACCACCTGGGCCACTTAGGCAATGATTTAACTTCCTTGTCCTAAGTTTATCTGCCTGTAAAGTGGGTACAATAACCTTCAGTCCAGCTAACTGATGCCCGCAATATGTTGCTAACTATACCAACTATGTCATAAATGCTCGCCCTGCATGAGTGTGACTTTGCCTCCTATCCCTGCCTTCTCTTCTCCCCCACCACCTCTCCTATCAATAATGTGAAACCCTGAGTACTTGGTGGGGTTGCAGTCTGCTCCTCTGCTGCATCCCTGCTGGCCCATCACCAGAGGGCATCATGGGGGCCTAAGGCTGAGCAAGAGAGCAGGGAAGTGACAACACACCACTGGCCTTTGAGAGTCCATCCGAGGTCCTGATTCCAGGCCTTCTCAGGCCCCACTCTCCCCGTCTCCAGTCACAGACCTCCCTCTTTTCCTCTTTGTTAGGGCCTCCATGCTAGAAGCATCTTTTCTGGCACCAGGTGGTGAAGTGATGCAGCCAGGGTCACAGAGACAGAACATCGCAGCTAGAATTTGAACCCAGGTAGCTCAACCCCAAAACTTGCCTCTCTTTAGGTGTGGCTGAAGGGCAGCTGTGTGTTCACACCAGACTGAGTCCTGTCCATCTTCCCTTGACATCCAGTGTCAGTCTTCACACCAGTAGGCAACTTCACACAGCTTCAGAGAAGCCACGCCCACCCTCCTGATCAACCACCCAAACTGGCTCCCTTTCCTCCATCTGGATGCAGAGCCAGGAGCTATGTCAACTTCACCCAGTGGGAAGGTGTGGGAGTTGAGCCACCTTAGGTCTCCTGGTCCTGATACATAGGCCACCCTCCAATCCCTTGTGTGATGACTCACTGCTCGCCACTCTCAGAGTCTGATGAACGAACAACTCCAGCCATTAAGAAATGGAGCAAATTGCTAAATGGGAGGCACAAGAGAAACCCAGGATTAAATTAGTTCATTGTTCATAAATCATAAATGATGCTTTCTCTCAGATTCTTATCTCTATCTCTGTCTACTGGATTTGAAAAAGCAATCATCTCCCATGGGCCGGAGGACAGGGACTCAAGAGGCCCTGGGGTGCCAAACTACTTTCAGGTTGTGATGGAAGAGCTGGGCAGCTTTCTGCAAGATCTTGAAGCTGAGTTCACGGTTTGAAGGGTGGGTACTGCAGGGTATCAACTCCTGAAGGCTGATTACTACTAAGCCTCTGCTGACATGTCACCTGTGCGCTATGTGGAGCATACTGCCTGTGGTTTCTATGGGTCATGTCAACTCTGTGGAGCATGTTTCTTCTATGGGCTAAGTTACCTCTGTGTGCATGTCACCTCCTTAGAGGATATTATACTTCCAAGCTCTGTGTCACCCCTCAAGTGTGGCACACCTTCTGAAGACGTCTCTAATGGGTATGTCTCATGGAGAGTCTTTTGATGCCTTTCTGTCCTATTTGAAAACAGGACCACACTGAGCGTCTTTGCAGCCCGTCTTGCTTGGAATACAGCCAAAACAGTGCCAAGGTTACCACAGCTGCTGTCCATCAGTCTGGAAGGAGACCTTGCCCTGCTCTCAACAGTGGCGGCTTCCTGCAGGTCTGTACATCTTGACCACTGAGAGAAGAAGGAAGAAACACTGGCCTTATCTCAGAGCTTAGGAGACAGATTGGGAAGCAGCCAGTCAGAGTAAGGGAGCCAGCGAGGCCTGAGGGGGTCGGTGGAAATGGACACAAGATGGGTCGCCCCCTGCTGGTCACAGCTGGGAAAGGCACTGCAATAAGACTGTTCCTGGTCAGGGCATCAAAGGAGGGAGAGGGACTACAGGATTGCAGTGGTTATGGGCAGCCATCTGCTTCCTGCTCTGAGCATCCCCCCAGCTGCAACATGATTTTGATCATGTGTGACTCATAAGTAATGGGTCAGGGAGCCCCAGACAAACAGCAGTATGATTCTGGAACTGTGTGTGGAGGGGTGGGGGTTTGGGGGTAGGAGGGGTGGAATATTTTCCTAAGCACAGTTCACTGGGATTGTGCAAATGTTTGAAAGTACTGTCCAAGTCACCAACATGTTTCTTAAAGTCCCAGGGACCAGCTGTGAGTCAAGGCAAGAGCAGAGGGGAAGAAGAGTGAAAGGGCCAAACAGCTGAGCAGTGCTCAGAGTCCCAGTCATAGGCTCTTATATCACAGTAGTGACATACCCTGCAGGTCTGCCATGTGTAGGTTACAACTGTCACCTCTGAATCCAGAAAGGACCCCGGGCTTACTTGACAGATGGGGAAATGAAGTCTCAAGAAAGCCACCTGTTAAAACAAGTGTCTGAATCAGGCTTTTATCCCAGCTCTAGAGACTAGAGCCATTCGGGAGTGGCAGGGTACTGGTATCTTACCTACAGCCAAAGAGGGCTTCAGTGGGACCCTGGGGTCTTGCCACACTGCCTTGGCTCCTCTGACGTTCGAATTAGGAGCAAGGTCAAGTTTTTCCACATTCTTAGTGTCTGGACTTGTCTTGTGCACTTTGATTCTTGGATCTGATCACTCTGCACCCCTGCCTCTTGCTTAACTGTTCCCAAGATGAAATTTCAGTCTTAGCCAAAAGGGCAAGACTCCTAGTGAAGCCAGAAGTCAGAACCTCCTCCCTCACAGCCTCACCAGCTGCTCCTTCAGGGACTTTCGCAGACAGCTTGCCACCCACACAGAGACACTGCCCTGGCCTGTCAGTGGAGCTCATAGGACCCCACAAGCCACTGGACATGACACTGATCTTTACAGCCTGTGAGCTACCTTCCTTCCCTTCCCCCAAATGCATTAGAAAGTTAACGAGAGAAAAAAGAAGTCTTTGAGAAATCCCTCAGCTCTCTTAATTAACATGCAGAATGCTTTCCTGGCAGTGCACAGGCTGCGATAAAACTGGAAGCTTTTTCACAACGTATATTTAATCTGTGGCATTCGCTTCCACATGAAATTCAATCAGATATTTTAAGGGAGTTAACAAGGGCTCTCGGAATCGAACTATGAAAGAAACGCAGGTGCGACAAACACATGAGCTGTTTTCATCGAATGATGAAGGTGTAGAGTTAGTAGTGCTAAAGGGTGAACCTTAATTCTAATTCTACACATTATTTAAGAGGTAGGAGGGTTCACTGGACAGTGTCAAGGCGACCTCATATGCTACTGCCTTGGCAAAATCGATGACACATGTTCACTGGTTTTGCTTTTCCAAGAATTCCTTTTTTTAAAAGATACTGTCTCATGTAGCCCAGGCTGGCCTTGAACTTTCTGTGTAGCCAAAGATAACTTGCACTTCCAATCCTCTTGCCTCTACCTCCGTAGTGCAGGGATGACAGGGGTGTACCCTGACAACGTGGTCCTGCTGGAGCACCCAGGAAAGAGCCCAGTGACAATATGGACCTGCTGGAGCACTCAGGAAAGAGCCCAGTGACAACGTGGTCCTGCTGGAGCACTCAGGAAAGAGCCCAGTGACAATGTGGACCTGCTGGAGGACCCAGACCATCAAGGGATGCTTTATACAGTGCTTGGGGATTGAAACCAGGGCTTCATGCATGCTAGGTGAGCATTCTACCAACTCAGCTATATTCCCAGGCCATCCAGGTCTGGGATGGAAGGAGGAGGGAGTTGGGGGGTAACTGGCCCATTGTGGAGTTTAGGTATCCTCTTCAACCTCACCATGGAAGACACATTCTACAGAGAGATGAAGAATAAACAGGGACACAAATTAACAAAATTTCCAATTGTGTCAAGTAACAGTTAATGAGTTGTTCAGGCATGTCACCTGTGAGGAGTGGCTGTTGAGGTGAGGCTTGAAGCAGGAGGCATGGACTATCCTGATGCAACAGAGGTAAGAGGGTCTGGGTATACCAGGCACAGGTGGGCAGGCAAGCCCTGGAGCCATTCGGATGGTAGAGGTGAGCCTTCTAACAGAGCCTTTCTTTTTATTTTCTAATTAAAGGCTTCATCTTGTTCTGGTTTGTTTCTTCATTGCTGTGATAAAACACTCTGACCAATACCAACTTGGGGAGGAAAGGGTTTATTCAGCTTACATCTCCCAGGTCATAGTTCATCAGGGAGCCCAAGGTAGGAACTCAGGGCAGGAACCTGAAGGCAGGAGCTGGAACACACGCCATGGAGGAATGCTGCTTACTGACTTGTTCCCCTGGTCCCTGCTCAGCCTGCTTTCTAATGCAACATAGGCCCACCTGCTCAGGGGTGGCACCACCCACAGTGGGCTGGGCCCTCCCACATCACTCATCAAGAAGATGCCCCTCAGACATGGCCACAGGCCAGTCCAACAGAGGCAATTCCCCAACTGAGGCTCCCTCAACCCAGGTGTGTCGAGTTGACACTAAAGCTATCCAGCACACATCTGCTATAGACCTGTGGGGGAGGAAGGCTTGTTTGCTCACTGCAGGGAAAGGAAGCAAACCGTATCTCATCACAGACAAAAGCAAACAGGAGATCCAAGACCCCACTCAGCATAAAAGCCAGAGAGCTCAGCAACCGCTAGGAAGGAAGGGAGGGGAGGGAGAGTCTTCAAGTAATTTAAAAGCCACAATCTTGGATGAAATTGAATGAACTAGACTACATCAAAGTGAAGGATTTTGTTCAAAAAGACTGCTTTAGACAAATAGAACAGCAGGTGGAGATGGGGAGATTTTTGCATCACCTGAAGGCAAGAGCTTGGTATTTAGAACAAGCACCAGCAGGGCCAAGGCCACTTAGTTGTTTGCTTTTGTAAATAAAGTTTTACTGGTCCCATTGGATCATTCAGGAAAGACTCCAGTGACAACGTGGTCCTGCTGGAGCACTCAGGAAAGAGCCCAGTGACAATGTGGACCTGCTGGAGCACTCAGGAAAGAGCCCAGTGACAATGTGGACCTGCTGGAGCACCCAGGCCATCAAAGGATGCTGCAGTATGCACTGGACCACATACCTGCCAACTTCAAAGCAATTGTACACCCAGTCTGCCACTGGCCACAGGAAGCCCTGGGGCAGGAGATTCACCTCCTTCCTCCCCAAGGAGAATTGGCACCTCCCATTGGCCAGGACAACTGTTGACAGAGGAAGCTGCAAATGGGGACACAGAAAAATGCAATGGGGGGCACCAAGGCATCAAGTGCCCTTCATCGTCCCTGGGAAGGTGCTGGAGGAAGTGGCAGGAGGAGTCTGTGACCAAGACAAGAGCAATGGATGGACGGACCACATGGCAGAACACCAACAGGCCCTGCTATATCAGGAGGCCAGTTCGGACTGAGACAACAGGCACCAGGTACCCTACTAAGCACCACCGAGGCCTGGACTCTGCTCACCCTCTGCCCCACAGACTGGGGGAGAGTAAAAACCCAGAACTAGCTAGAATTGAGCTTTCTACCATCAGGCAGAGTGAGACTCCAGGACAGAAATGAGATGCAGAGAGGAAAAAGTTCTGCAAGGCTCACTCCTCACCAATTTGCAATCATTGCACAACCCCTTCCAAGACATAAAAAATGTCATTAACAGGAAAAGATTATTAGCAAGTTTATTAATCATGGTCCCTTTCACACTTCCATGGCCACCTACAATTCTTGTGGTTTAAAAAGAGGCCTCCCCACTTGATTACAGTGTTTAGCAATTAACAATTCATCCCCTACCACAGCCCTGCCGACTTTCAATAAAAGACAGAGGGCTTGAATTCCACAAGTGTTCTCTGCAGGGGTCTTTAACTTGGTCTGTGTTTGGTGTGAACAGGACTATGGCCGTTGGCATTAGCAGGGCAGTGGGGGGGTCGTAGAATCACCCTGGCAAAGTGCAAGACTCCCCCTACCCTCTCTGACAACGCAATTCCATGTGAAGCTTTGTCCTGCAGCCCTGCCACACTCTGTGTTGTTGCTGTGTGGACAGGTCCAATATCATGGGTACTGCTGATGGCTTGGCCTCATCTGAACACCAAGGTGATAGCAAGCATTTGTTGGTGATTTCCAAGAGCCACATAGGGCAGCCAGGTGACCCCACAAAACATCCCTCAGCTTTCTCACCTGCACAATGGGAATATGATAGAAACGTCATCAAAACCTCAATAGACACACTACATGTGAGGTGCCCTGGGAGCCCCAGCCTATGACACTCAGCATCATTAAGTACATGCTGTATGCTTTTAGAAAGCTTTACCAGGCTGGGGAGATGGCTCAGACAGTAAGGTACTTGCCAAACAAGCATGGGGACCTGAGTGTGATTCCCCAGAACGCACATAAAAAGCGAATGTGGTTACATGCCTGTAATACCAGTGCTGGGGAGGCAGAGACAGCAGGATCTCTGGGGCTTGATGGTCAACCAGCCAAATTGATGGGTTCTAGGTTCAGTGAGAGACTCTGTCTCAAAGAATAAGGTTGAGGGCCAGAGAGATGGCTCAGCAGTTAAGAGTGTTTGCTGCTCTTGCAGAGTAACCAAGTTTTATTCCCAGCACCCATAAGAAACCAGATTGTATGTGTGTCTGTGTGTCTGTGTCCATGCCTCTGTGCATGGTGTATGTGCATGTATGTGTATGTGTGTATGCATACTTGTGATGTGTATATGATGTGTGTAATATGTGTGTATGAGTGTGCATGCCTGAGTATTTTCATGTGTGCATGTATGTTTCATGTAGTGCAGTACTGACTGGCAAATTGCTCAGCTGGTGATCTTTTTATAAATTTTTTTATTTTAAGCCGGGCGTGGTGGTGCACACCTGTAATCCCAACACTTGGGAGGCAGAGGCAGGCAGATCTCTGTGAGTTCAAAGCCAGCCTGGTCTACAAAATGAGTTCCAGGACAACTTGGGCTACAGGGAGACCCTGTCTCAAAGAGACAAAAAAAAATTTTTTTTAATAACTCTTATTTATAGAAGAGTGGGCGCCCTGCATTTACAGCTGTGCCATAAAGTCCACGCTCATATACAGATCCTGTGACCTCCCAACTGCCACACAAAATTGTGACAGAGGTGCCTCTTGGTGTTCTCGGCTTATATATCCTTGGCCCCTCCCCCCACATGCAGCTAAGGTCGACTGATTGGTTGGGAGGGGTAACTGACTCCCCCCTTGACTGCTTGATGAGCACGGGAAGGAGGTGTGACTATACCTTGCCCACATAGTGGTCAGAGGACACTTCCAGTTAACACTCCACCCCTTTCCTCCAGTTCTTACATTCTTTCCACCAACCTCTTCCACAAAAGTCTCTGAGCCTTGGAGGGGGTGGTAGGTGTGGGATGATCTTCCTCCCACTGTGGCAAGGCACTGAACTTTTGGGTCTCTGCATCATCTGTTTTCCATGGGCTGTTTCAGTGGGATTCCATCTACTATAAAAACACACACAGCAAGAAGCAAAAATATCTAAACAGTGACTGCTATAATAACCTATGGGTGTAAACACAAATGCTTGGTTGGTACTTTGGCAGGTGCATCACATCTATCTAACAAAACAATTGCAGTGGCTTCCCACTGGGGCCTTTATTCTCTCTCCCCTGCCACAGGGGATTGGCCAGGTCTACAGTACCAGATGTCTGTTCCACCCTAGGAGTGGGCATTATATCCAATTGAAAATGTGCTGGTTGTACACACACTAGACTCTCCACTATTGCACCAGCAGGAACATCTTGTTTGGTATGTCGGTAGTGCAATATGTGGGATCTGTCATTGAGGAGAATTATAGAGGACTATACTCCCCCAGTCATCTGTGTGTTGCCTTTTGGCAGCATCGGCTGGTTTCCATTGGCTGGTGTTCTAATTGTGTGTGTATATGTATGTGAATGTATGTGTGTATAAGTATGTACGTGTGTATATGTACATGTGTATGTGTAACCTAATGCAGTAATGGTAAATGGCATTTGTTCAGCTGGTGTTCTGAATGTGTGTGTATGTATATGTGTATGTTTGCATGTATGCATATATGGTTTATGTATATATGTATGTGTGTATATATGTGCATTTTGTGTATGTATATTTGTATGCATAGATATGTGTGTACATGTGTCTCTGTATGTATATGTATGTGTGCATGTGTATTTGTATGTGTATACATGTGTTTGTGTGTATATATATATGTATAAATTTATGTGTATGTGTGTGTCCTAGTTTGCTTTCTGTTGCTGTGATAAACTCCATGACCAAAAACAACTTGGGGAGGAAAGGGTTTATTTGGCTTGCAGGTTACAGACCATCATCAAGGGAAACCAAGACAGGAACTGAGGCAGAAACCATGGAGAAACACTGCAAACTGGCTTATTTCTCCTGGCTTGCTTGGCTACCTTTTTTGTTGTTTTGTTTGTTTGTTTGTTTTTGTTTCTTGACAGAGTACCCTGTAGCCCCAGCCTGCCTGGAACTCACTGTGTAGGCCAGGCTGGTCTTGATCTCATAGAGATCCACCTGCCTCTGCCTCCCTTGTGCTGGGATTAAAGACGTGAGCCACCACTCCTGGTGTTTAGCTACCTTTGTTATACAGCCCAGGCCTACCTGCCTCTGCAGAGATAGCATTGCCCACAGTTGGCTGGACCCGCCTACATCAATTAGCAATCAAGAAAATACCCCACAGATAAACGCACAGACCAGTCTGATGGAGGAAGTTCTTCAAATGAAGTTCCCTCTTCCCAGGTGACTCTAGTTTGTGTCAAGTTGACAAAAATTAACCAGTACAGTGTGTGATGTGAGGGTATATATATATATATATATATATATATATATGTGTGTGTGTGTGTGTGTGTGTGTGTGCATATGTGTGTGAATATGTATATGCATGTATGTGTATATATGTATGGATATGTGTGTGAATGTGTATATATGTATGTGTATATGTATGTATATATTTGCATATATAAGTATGTGTATAAATACATATGTGTATGTGTGCACACTTATTGAGGACACAGGAGAAAATACACACAGAGGAAAAACTCATCCCTGTGAGAAGGTATTTTCAGTGTGAAAATCCCAGGATGACTGTCTCTGCTCTCACGTGTGCAGTTTCCAGTAGGAAGTAAGTGGAATGAGGTCCTGCGGTGCTATGCAGAGACCAACCGTCAGGCACATGGACAGAAGTAGGGCTTACAGGACTCTCCATTCCAACAGAAGCATGAGGGGTGGGGCCCACGCTCTGCTGTGGGATATAAGCTGGGGTATGTTTTCTGAGGACATACAAAGATATCGTGCAGGCAAATTAACCATAAAGAAATAACAAAAGCATAAACTGGCAAGGGATCTTTCATAGGGGCCATTCATAGGTCACTTGGAGTCATGCTTTGTCCTCCTGTCATGACACACACACAGGTTATTTGCTCCCTGGCTTTAATTAGCTCCACCTCTGAACTCAGGAGGTAACCTGGGGACACCAAGCTTCGGATTCACTCTGACCCTTGGTCTTGTCTTTATAGGAAGCTAGCACCTCCAGGTGTGGCTCATAAAGCGTCACATATTACTGAACACAGTAAACATCCAGAAAATGGTAACAGTTCTGGTGTTGCAAAGTAATAGTACCTGGTGTGTAGTAAAGACCTTGTCTTTTGGGGATGGAGAGATGGCTGCACTTGCAGAGTACCTGAGTTCAATTCCTAACACCCACATGGCAACTAACAACTTAACTCCGGTTCCAGGGGAATCCAATGTCCTCTTCTGACCTCTGCCAGCATTGCACAACATGGGTGCACTTACATACAGGCAGGCAATACACTCATACCACAGAAATAAAAATAACAAAAGATTTTTAAAAAATGACCTGGTCTTTTAAATTCTCAATCCACACAGAAGTGTCTTTGGATAGTTGCCCATAGCTTTCTCAATTTACAGATAAAGAACCTGAACCTTGGGGAGATTGAAAGGTGTCCAGGCCACGCAGTGGGACAAGAAGCCAGGCTCACCCTCAGGGCCTCCTTGGGTGGCCCCTCTCAGCCCAGCTCCAGCACCTCACCCTCCCTTTCTATGTTGCTGTCGTTTTTTTTTTTGTTTTTGTTTTTTTTTTGTTTTGTTTGTTTCTATATAAAGTATATTTATTTCAATTTTAGTTTTTAGAAATATTTTATTTCTTAGTATTTTTATTTTGTGTATATGAGTGTATTGCCTGTATGTGTGTATAAGTGCGCCAATGTCCTGCAGCAGCTGAGGAGGTCAGAATAAGGCATCAGATCCCCTGGAAATGGAGTTACAGATTGTTGTCAGCCACCATGTGGGTACTGGGACTCAAACCCAGATCCTCTGCAAGAGCAGCCAGTGCTCTTAACCGCTGAGCCATCTCTCTAGCCCCTTAAATTTTAGTTTTTGATTGAAACAATTGTACATACCACAGTCTAATATATACTGTAATATATGTGTATGTATGTATATATGGAGAGAGAGAGAGAGAGAGAGAGAGAGAGAGAGATGAGCAACTCAGAGCTATGAGCATATGCATTGCCAGTCCAGGCTGACCTCAAACTTCCTATAAAGCAAAGGATGACCTTGGACTTCTGCTCCTCCTGTCTTCACTTCCTAAGTGCTGGGATGACAGGAGTGCACCACGACCCCTGGCTCCTTTACTTTGATATGAAAACCCTCCCAGACTCTAGAGACTGCTTAGGAGGTGGAACATGTCTCTGAATCAGCATTTCCTAGGCTTTAATGTGGAGGTGAACCACATGGTGGAGTGGAAGCCCTGCTCCTTAAAGCATGAGGCCAGATGGTGTACCCTCCCAGGGCTCCCAGTCCTTGGTCTAAAGAGCTCTGACCCAGATGTGACACATCCAGCGCCTTTGTGCTATACTTTTGGACAACAGGGGGCTCCATGCACTTTAAAAGACAGCCTGTGTCATCTCTTGCAACAGAGGTCAGAGTTCACCACACCATACAGTGGACTGATGACAGATTACTCAGAATAGAGGGTGGGGACTGACCTGGACTCTGCTCAGGTGACAGCTGGAGTCATAGGTGGAGTGATGTGTCCTGACAGCTGGCTGGGAAGATGAGGTATGAGTGTGTTTGGAAGCTTCAAATGTTTGTGGAGATGCTGAGGAGGGAAAGGTGGGAAAGCCTGCAAAGTCAGCTGCCTGGGATGTCCCCTAGTCAGGGTTCCACGACTTGGGGGTGGAGTGGGGAGGAAGCTGCTGGGGAGGAAGAGCTGGCAGCAGCACAGAGGCACCACCCCCCAGGCCCACAGAAGAGAAAGGTTCCAGGAGCCAGGGAGCTCCCCCCACCCTCGCTCAGTGGGCTAGCCTCAACCCTGTTATCTGGTCACACGGGCCACCCACTACAAAGCCTGAGTTCTTAGCTCAGTCTTGAGGCTGACAGACCTATTCTTGTTCGGCAGGTAAAGTGGTTTCATTAGAAGTGGCCAAGATAAGTCAGAAAACCTGTCGATTCTGTTCCACCTCTTTTGCTGCCAGGCATCACATCCTTCTTCCCACAAGACAGCTTTTAAAGCCTCCTCCATTTCTCAAGATCTAAATGTACAAACACTTCCTAGCTCTACAAACCAGTGAGAAGCCCCCAGGGTCACAGCACGCACCCAACCATGACCTCCTCATGCATTTTTCTCAGAGTCCACAGTCTTCTGTGATATCTGTTTCTCCCTGGCTTTATTCTGCAGTCATGCTGAAGTTCTTAGTAATACACCTTGACAACAACAATGAAATAAACAGGAAGGGAAGATCAAAACCACTTCCTATTTGGAGAGAACACGGCAGATAAAGCTCCCCTTTGTGGTGTAATCCAGAGTGAATTTCATACAGTGGTAGTGCCAGCCCAGAAAAGCAGAGTTCTTACAAACAACCAGCAATGTGACAGGCCCAGAGAATTCGAAGAGCATCACTATGGATGCTCCTTGTGGCCACAAAGTCAGCTCCCAGGTGCCTCTCAGTTATCTTCACATTCCTTGTGATATTTGCCAAGATGTATGTCCTGTCCCCACGGGTGTGGTACATTACAAACAAAAATATTTTCTTCTTTGAAATAGGTCTCACTCTGTAGCCCAGGCTAGCCTGGAATTCATTATGGAGCCCAGGACAAACAAAAATATTTTCTTCTTTGAAATAGGTCTCACTCTGTAGCCCAGGCTAGCCTGGAATTCATTATGGAGCCCAGGCTGGCTTTGAACTCCTGGCTGTTCTTCTGACTTAGGCTCCTGAGTGTTGAGATTACACGATAAGCCATCATGCCTGTATTCACTACTTTTCTGTTGCTGTGATAGACACCATGACCAAGGAAGAGTTTATTGGGTTTACGGTTCCAGAGTGATGAGTCCATCAAGGTGGGGAGGCATGAGAGGAGGCATCTGACACCCTCTTCTGACCTCCAAGGGCACTGCATGACATGGGTGCATTTACATACATGCAGGCAATACACTCATATGCATACAATAAAAAGAATGAATAAAAGATTTAAATACATATATCATTATATGAAGAGAAAGAAAGTGAAGACTCCCTCCCTCATACTCAGGACAGGGGAGCATCTGAGGTGGGGCTGGGTAGCTGTCGGTTGGTGGTTAGATACCTGGACAGTTAACTGTCAAGGAAGCAGGAGTGGAGAGGACAGAGCTGGGCTCCTGTCAAGCTCTTCCAGGTTCCCAAAGTTCCCAGCCAGATAGAAGCATTGAGTCACTGTGTTCTTCTTTGCATCTCTCAGAAGAGACACATGAATAAACATGAATGGTGTGATGGTTCATCTCCATTGCCAACTTGACTAGATTTGGAGTCACCTTGGAGACACACCTTTGGAAGTGTCTATGAAGGTATTTCCAATGAGATTTAAATGAAGAGAGAAGAGCCAACCTGAATGTGGGCTGTACAATAGCACGGGCTGTGGTCCTGGCCTGAATGTAAAGGAGAAAGCAAGTCAAGCAGCAGTGTCCATCTCCCTCTATCACCAGAGATCTCTAATAGGTACTTTTCTATATTATACAGGGCAACTACATTTTCCTTAATACAGTCCAGTCCTGAGAGTTAATACTGATTGTCAACCTGACAGGATCTAGAATCGTCTAGCAGAAAAACCTTTAAGCAAGCTTGTCAGGAAGTTTCTAGATTGAATCAACCATGTGGAAAGCCCCACCCTAACTGTGGGTGCCACCATTCCATGGACTGGGGTCCTGGGATTAAATAAAGCAGAGAAAGTGAGCCAAGCACAAGCATTCTCCCTCTGCTTCCTGACTATGGATGCAATGTGACCAGCTGCCTCATGCTCCTGCCACCACGACTTCCCTGCCACTATGAACTCAAAAGGTAAGCCAATAGCTTTCACAGTCCTGGTAGCATATGTGCTTGCTATATATGCTACACACACATGCATGTGTGTACACACACATATATGTGTGTGTATATACACACACACTCTGTCTCTCTGTCTCTGTCTCTCTCTCTTGAAATTAATTAACAATCTTTCCCAGCTGCGAATCCTGCATGCTTCAACAACTGAGCAGGCAGGATATGCCCTCTGGTACAACAGTGGCATGAATATTATGGGATTAACCAACCACTTTCTAACTAACTGGAAATAAAGTCTGCTTCATATGATGAAGCGAGTACCTGACATTGATATCAGGCCTAGAAACCTGTGGCTAGACAGCCCACAGGACATAGGGAGAGCCTAATAGTATTATTCTGTTGAATGGACATAGTATTAAACTGATTCCTAATGACTTATTGTTATACCCATAGATTAATGCATCTCTCAATTTTCACCAGAGACACTTCCTTATGCAGCAGAACCACAGAGAGCCACAACTGGCCAGTGTGCAGAGGATGAAAGACTACAGAGTGCTTATTCCCAAATTGAAGACCTATATCAAGTTTCTCAGGGATCATTGTGGAAAGGGGTCAGAAAGACTGTAGGAACCAGAGGAGGTGGATGACCACAAGGAAACAGTTTTCCAGACAGCTGGTCAGGTATTCATATGAACTCAGTGGCAATGGTAATAGTATAAGTAAGTTTCACATAAGCTCAAGCCAGACCAGATCCCACCATAGACCTGGGGAAGTGGATAAGAAATCCCAGCTTTACCTGAGTAACTATTGGAAACCAATGGCTGCTGGGAGGGGGAGTCTGTCTCATTTAAGGGTAAGACTCTTGATCGGTTGATTAGGCTCCAGTGGATGAATCCACACTGAAGGACATTTGGGAACACAAATTTGACTCTATAGGCCTTAATATACGTATATAAAATATAGTATATGAAATTGGGCAGGGGACTTATAAGGGGGAGGTACAGATGGGGAGGGAATAGAATATGATCAAAACATTATGTAAGAAACTCAAAAAAAATTCAATAAAAAAGGGAAAAACCAATTCAAAATATAAACCCTTCCATCCTGAAGCTGGTTTTATCAGGTTGTCACAACCAGAAAAACAACTAATACAATGAGTCTACAGAACACCTCAAAGAGAAGAGGGAGCCTCTAATCCTCCATTGTCTGTGAACCTAGATAGTGACTCAAATGTAAGATGTAAGAAACAGAAACCACAAAGAAGGAACAAGATCTGAGAGGTGCAGGCTTGTAGGCTACAGCATCCTAACCCCCAAGAGCCAGAGCCTAGGTCTGTGGTTCAAGATGCAATTTGCAACAGCTCTGGTAATTAGTTCTTGAAAAACTTTCTTTAAAGGAAAGGAAGAAAGGAAAGGCGCTTTACATCAACGGTTTCACCACTATTAAATGTTGCCAACAGGTAAGAAAGAATTATCACAAAGAGTGATGGGTACAAATAAAAACACATGAGTTTCTTTTAAGGACTGAAGAGTCATTCATGTGTATTAGTTACTGTCTCATTGCTGTGACAAAATACCTGATGAAAACCACTTAAGGGAGGAAGGGTTTGAGAGTACAGTCCATCATGGTAGGGAAGCATGGTGGCAGGAGTTTGAGGCAGGTGGTCACATGACATCCACAGACAGGAAGTAGAGAGATATGGATGCTGGTGCTCAGCTCCATTTCTCCTTTTCATTCAGTCAGGGACTCTAGTTCATGTGATGGTGCTGCCCACATTTAGGGTGGGGCTTCCCATTTCAATTAATGTAGATAATCCCTCACAGACACGCCCAGATATTTGTTTCCATAGTGACTCTAAATCCCATCAAGTTGACCATCAAAACGAACCACCACAGCATGTAATCTAGAACATGGGCTGAGGAAACAGACACACACTCTAGCTGCCCAGCTTCAAGAAAGCTGCTGGACTTCTTGAACATGATTTACTTGTGGTTCCTGTGTTTTGGGCTTGGTCCCCAGGGTGGTGTTGCTGAGGTGGCAGGACTTTAGGAGACCATTGGGGCATGACCCTCAGAAGGGATGAAGGCAGCTCTTGTGGGATCCCTAGTGGTCTTTGTGACAGGGTTGTTATAAAAGAACAAGCCTGCCCCACTCCTCAGCTTCCCTGGCTTCTGACTAGTCATGTGAGTTCTCCTTTCACACAAGCTTCCATCACTGTCATTTTTTTAATTATTTATTTAATAACCATATAATTAGAAGAAGCATTTCATTACAACAGCATTGACATATTCAATAACAATTTCCAGAGCTAAGATGCATCTCTTTCAAAACTGGCTGTAAATTTTTAGGTTTGCAGTTGAATTGATCCAGTTATACAATATTGTACTCTGTATAACCCCTCTAAGACATAAAATTAAATGAGGTTTTAAACTTTATAAAAGAGCTCCATTTCATTATTAAAATGCAGTTTCGTACAGAAAAATTCATTTTTAATACAATTGACACTACAATGCACATGTGTTTCTAATCTCTATATATCTGATTATTACTAGTCAGTCGGTTCCTTTCTGAGCTCC
>NW_008352479.1:3786310-3794873 GCF_000622305.1 Nannospalax galili | reverse complement strand
AAGGTATCACTTGTCTGGCATTGTTGCTTGTTATGCAGCCTTTAGCTATACCTATGGACTCTTATGAAATTATGTTGACCCATTTAATCTTTGGTTATACTTTTCTTTTGGGTGTTTAAGGCCATACAGTTGGTCCAGATAAAACTGATTTATTTTCACTCTTAAGGTCGTTTGAGGATCTGTTCCATCACTGACATTTTATCCACCACAAAGATCTACTCAGTGCTGGGCATGATGACTCTTGAACCTCTACACATGTAAGCTGGATAAATCGCTCCTCTTCATAAAGTCACCCACCTCAAGCATTTTGTTATAGTAGTGGAAAATGAACCAACTTCAGTATTGGGGTAGAGGAATCTTTAAATGATGATTAATGGTACCTAGTTCACATAATGCTATGAATATTAACTGTTGCCTATCAGCCCTTAGCACAGTGTGAATATAGTATGTACTCAATAAACAGCAATCAATACTGTGGCTGTTTAATGAGCTAGGCAGGCTCTGAAGGCCAACATAGGAGAAAAATTCCAAAAAAGTTTTGAAGAGTATCCACATCTTCAAAACAAGCAGTTGGCCTCTGAGTACAGAACATTGTGAAAGAGGCACCGAGTAGGTAGGGGAGTTACACTGGAGGGCTCAGAAAGCCACCTGCCTTGGGTGGGTTTTCTATTACTTCAGAGTCAGAAAAACATTTCCCACACAGCCCAGGCAAACTGATCATGGCTGCCAAAATTTCAGCTCTGACAGGATGAAGAGGTCAAGGATCCTTCAGTGGAAGGATGCCATGATCTACAAACCATACCTTCCATGGGAGCAGGAGGGAAGAAGGGATTCACACTCACCACCTGTATTCCAAGACTGACCTACCAGATAGAAGACCCAGACCCAGAATTTACATCTATGTTGTTTAGCATAATAGTAATACCATGTGTGAGTTGTCTATGCCTTGGTGATGACTGTCTAGCTGTTGTATACTCGTATCTATGAAGAAGGCACACTGTCATCCTCCCTTTCTACATCTCTTACACATCTGTTCACTGCTGGGTCACCTGCAGCAAAACCAGTCCTCACCTGCCAGGTAGAAACAATAATAGTTCTATGAACCTTCACTCCCAGCAGCCACCACCCATGTCCCTTGGGAGACACTATCCTTGGCACTGGCCTACCACAGGAGGCTCTGGAGTTAGGTCTACAGGGAAAACCTTTAGCCTGGGGTTACTGGCCTGCAGGATACTCTTGAAGGGGTATCTAGCCTTTGACATTTCAACATGACATTATCATCTACAAAGTTCACATTCAAGAACCACTCAATCACCTATAAAAATTGCAAAAATAGGGGGCTGGAGAGATGGCTCAGTGGTTAAGAGCACTGACTGCTCTTGTAGAGGACCTGGGTTCGATTCCCAGCACCCACATGGCAGCTACTGACCATCCTTAACTCCAGTTCCAGGGGAATCCGAAGCCCTCTTCTTACCTCTGCAGCATTGCACAACACGGGTGCACTCACATACATGCAGGCAATACACTCATACACATAAAATAAAAATAATATATAAAAAATTGCAAAATAAAATCCCCTAGTTTTGAATAAATTTACAATTTTGTGTTGGGCTACATGTATAGCTATCCTGGAGGATACTACACATATGCAGCCTGCAGGTCATGGGCTGGACATGCCTGCAAGGTATAGTCTATCTACCCTGACCCCAGAGCTCCAGCAGAACTGAGCCAGCTGGAAGTCCTCCCTCACTCTCCTTAGTCTTCCCTTCTCCCTCTCTCTTCTTTGCTCCTCCCTCTGGGAACTGCCCTTGTACCATGGCACTTTTGTCTGGTCTCCTTCCCTCCAATCCCGCGTCCCTGGTTTCCTGTTGGGTTTTCCTGACAGTATTTTCTGATAAAACACTTGTTTTAGTATTACATTTTTTTAAATTTTTATTTGGGAGGAAGGGTGGGCACATGTCGTATGTGTGTATATGTGTGTGTGTGTGTGTGTGTGTGTGTGTGTGTGTGTGTGGTCAGAGGACAACTTTCAAGAGTCATTCTCTCCTTTCACCTTATGTGGCTTCTGGGGATAAAACTCAGGTTGTCAGCCTCCATGGCAAGCACCTTTGCCTGCTGAGTCACGTCATTGGGCCTGATGAAATACTTTGCTGTAAAACCATCATCTCCAGATCTGTTTCTGGTACACAGACCCGGGGTATCACTTGACTGTCAGCAGCAGAGCCTGAGTTCAACGTCCACTTTAGTTATTTACTGTATTGACTGCTTCAAGTGACACAGCTCCCCTTCCCTGCCCCCTAAGAAGCAATGACAGCATGACAGGCCACTGCAAAGATAGGAGACTTGGACTGGAACTGCCTACTTCTGTGCCCCAGGATCTCAGAAACACAGGCCCAAGCACTGCCAGGCCTTGAGTGCTGCCCACTGCCCACTGCCCACTTTGGGTTTCAGTGTCCTGCAGACACTGTCTAGGCCCTTGGAAGTACAGGAAGGCAATATGATCTTTTGAGTTCTAGAAATTTCTGGGAAGGCTTTCTTTAACCAGAGAATCTCCCCTCTTCTTTTCAAGCCCCTCCAAGATGGATGTCAGTTAACTGATCAGACTAAACCTCTGTGAGTTCCTTGCTCTCTTTTCTGAAGCCAAATGAAAGTGTGTCTCTTTGATGTGTGTGAAATAACATCTTCCTCAGCTCCTCCCCCTCACAGAGAGCGGAGGAGGGAAAAGAACCAGTGATGGCACTTAACAGCTGCAAGAAATGTCTGGGGGTGCAGGCCAGAGTGGGAGGAGAGCTTTCTCTCTCCTACTATTTTGGGGGAATTCATTCCAGAATAGGTAAAGCAAAATAGCATCCTAATTAATACACAGTGCCTTGGAGACAGGAAAGAGCACACTGCATAGAGTTCCTAAAACCCTATCGGCTTTGTCAGCCCTACAAGGCTGCGGCCCCTACTCTACACTTTCCCAGCCTCCCCTGCCCAGCTCCACCTACGAACACCTCCCACCCAACTGGAGAATCTGTGGGGAGGATTTGAGTTCATCCTGGGTGAATGGGTGAGGTGACCCAGGGATGGGGGAGAAAGGAGGACAGCAAGCTTGGCTAACGAAGGGTTTGGACCATTCCTTGCTTTGCTGAGCTAAAGCTGGGCTGTCTTTGAACACTGAAGCCGATGGCTTCCATCAGGAGCTGTAGAGCAGACATCTCCAATTTGGTGCTTGAGTTTCCTCTTCAGGGAGGGCTCCCTGTGGCGTTAAATGGATTCTGAGCCATGCAGTTCTTGGTCTAGCCTGCTCCCACCCTGGAACATTTGCCCACATTCCTTACCCACCCTGGTCTCCTCAGGTTTTAAGATTCTGTTAATTTCAGTCCCAGGCTGCTGCTTCTCATTTCTTGAGGATTCTGAGCCCACAGATGGGGTGCTCTCACCTCTGCCTTCCTTCTCTAAGTCAGCTAAGTGTTAGTGTTGGTTTTAGCTTGAGGTAGAAGAGAAAGGGGAAGTAGAGAGAAGGTGATCCAGACAGTGGCTGACAGAGGGTCACTGTCACTGTGTCTCTGGTCATTGGGAAGAGTGATCAGAGGAACCCCTGCCTCCATCCTCCCCTCTCTGACCCCCATTACCCCATCATTGTGACTCTTGACATATTCCTTGCATCCAGCCCGGGTTCCAGCACCAAGTCTTCCTGGTCCCCCCTTCCCTCTGACCTCCAGAGTACAGTTCCCAGATGGTGGTGGAGGTAGTCAGCCACATTCCACCGTGCCTGTTCTTCTACTGTTCTTCCACTTCTCCCTTGCTGAGTGGATCGCCTCCCATCCCCACCTGCAGGATGTCAGTCCTAGGCCTACACAGGTGCCTCCTGTACAGTGTGTGTCCCAGCCCCACACACTCCTGCAGGGTGTGAGTCCCCAGGCCCACACAAGTACCTCCTGTACAGTGTGCACACACACACACACACACACATACACACACACACACACATGCACACACACCCCACCTGAATAATTCTTTTTCCTTTGGCAGCTGTAAGCATATCTGCAGTTTTTAGTAGAAGTGTTGATGCTTCCACACTGTGACTCCGAGAATTCAGCTCACTGTTGGTCTAAGGAAACCGCAAACCTTTGCTTGGGTGCATCTTGAGTTAACTGGCTCCCTCTGCCAACAGTAATGAAACTGAACACTCACAGAATTGCCCTGTGTGGTGCGTTCAGAGTATATTCACAGGCATCGTCCTGTCTCAGTAGAGGTAGATATGGTCAGCGATCCCCTTCTGACAGGTGAGGAAACTGAGGCAGAAGGGTAAGCTGCTCGCTCATAGGTCTACCTACTGCAGCCTGGGCTCTCCCAAGGCTCCTGCTTGGTGCTGCTTCACCCTCCTAGATTTCCATCTAGTTCACCACAGGGGTTTCTTACACTGTGAGTGATGCATGTGTGCTCCAGTCTCCCCAGGACATGACACCCTTATCACCTAAATAGGCAACTTCACCTGTCACGGTAGCAGAGGACATTAAGAGGGATCCTTACTATTGCTCCAAGGGTGACTTAGTCTCTAAGGCTGCTCTGTCCCACATGTGGGGTGGAAGTGGCTGTGAGAATGGGGAGGGACAATTCTTGGGAGCTGGCAGGATGCAGACCATCTCTGAGTCACAAAAGCAGAACCATTGGTATCTGATATTTTTTTTCACAAATAGCGGCACAGGAGGCACAGCCTGTGGCTCACACTCCAGCCCCAGAGAAGCAAGCTAACCACCACTCCTCCATGAGGGTTTTAGGAAGAGATCTAGGCCAGTTGCAAAGGAGTAATGAACCCTAAGAAGCCACACTCTGAGCACTGTTCCCGAGGCTCCATATGGAGACCCCAGCCTGCAGCGTCCTCTGCAGCACCCTGGGGAGCAGCCAGGAAGGAGCAGCCCAACCTACTGAAGCAATCAAGGTAATACTGACCATGGGCGTGACTGAAGAGCCCCCCCCTCTCTCCCCCCCCTCTTTACACACACACACACACACACACACACAATCTGGGATTAGACAAATGGCTCAGTGGTTAAGAGCACTTTCTCCTCTTACCAAGGACCTGAGTTTGGTTCCCAGCATCCACATGGTGGCTCGCAATAGCCTATGACTCCAGCTCTGAGGGAATCTTGTGCTCACCACACAGACACACACATATAAACATAATTTTAAGAAAACAACAGGATATCTCCTTGTCTGGCCCGCAACTCAACATGTAAACCAGGTCACCTCATACTTGCAGCAATCCTCTTGTAACCTTCCAGGAAGGAGTGAAATGATTCTTTTAACAAATAATTTATTCTCTTTATGTGTATGGGTGTGTCAGTGTGATATGTAGTTATGTGGACATGCATGTGCAGGTACACATGTGTGCAGAGGCAAGAGGAGGACACCTACTGTCCTTTCCTGTAGCTTTCTGCTCTTTTTCTTTGAGACAGGGTCTCTCATTGAACCTGGAGCTGAGCTGGCAGTCAGCAAGCTCTAGCAATCCTCTGTCTCTACCTGACAAGTGCATGGATTACAGGTGTGCACACAGTCATTCACAGCTTTTCATAAGGGTGTTGGGGAATTCAAACTCAAGTTCTCATGTCTGTGTAGGAGGCACTCTTACCCTCAGGGTCATCTTCCCAGCCCTAGGTATGCAGCTATCAGAAAGAGACACTTGTGCCCTTCCTTTGGCTATTAGACTATTGAGACAGTGGATCCTCAGAAACTGGAATCTCCCCAGGAATCTCATGTTGGGGGAAAAGAAAGCTAAAGCCTGGCGTCAGCCAGAGCAGAAGCTTTTCTCCTAGGAAGAGATTTCCTAGCACCTGTGAGAACACCTTGCAGGGGAGATTGGAGCTGAGAATGATGGTGGGTAGGAGCACACCATGAGTAAGCCTGATTAGCTATGCATGCCTCTTCTATTTAAACCTAAACCTCATGTCAGGACTCAGAAGATGCACTTGGGGGGTTCCCTGGACCTCCTACTTCCTCTCTCTAGTATAACCACACTGAATAAATCCTCCTCTGCTTTTCATTATTACTTGGCTGTTTAATTGACCTATTGAGGACAGGAGGCACAGCCTAGCTTGTCAGGGCTGATGGGGGCCAGGCTCCAACCCTAACAACTCTGGTAGGATGTCTGCCTTTTTGTCCCTGTGTACTGGGGTTATGGGCATGTGCCACCACAGTTGGCCTAAGAGTCCCCATTGTGTGATATTTTTTAGGGAAATGTGAACAAACATCTATTCATTACAGTTAGAAGACCAATGACAGACCAAAGGAATGATCCCATCCAAATCCAGCTTGGTGAACCAGTGAGTTTACTGGGCTTACTTAAGGGTGCATAGATGACACCAAAAAGCTTACCACCATAAATGTCCCACCCCAGCATGGCTGGTCACTGCCCCAAAGCTGCATAGATGGAGGTCCCCACTTCAGTTATTACCTCTAATGTATTCTACCACCATAGATTATACATACTTGTAGCTGGGGGAGAATTATGAAAAGCTGGGAGGAGGTGTGAGAGGGGTGGGTTAGCTAGATTCTCAGGGGAGGGTCTGATTCCTCTCTCCACCCCACTCTTGAGGAAGAAATCTCAACAGGCCTGACCTTGTTGTGGGCTCAAGGGGGCAGTCATGACATTCCTCAACAACTGGAAACTTGTTGGATTTTCTCAATCCAAGGATGAGGGTCAGCCCCACCCCCCCACACACACATACACTCGTGCTCTGAAGCCCCTCCCAGCCTGTGTGTGCTAAGAATCATAAGCAAGTATGCATTGCATGTCTGTATGTTCTTACTGTGTGCCTACACTGTAAACACCACCAACAGAAAAGACCCTCAGACCCTCAGACCCTCTCCTCCAGGAGAGAGGGAACAAATGAGCTACATCAATGAGTAAGTAGGCCTATAAGGGAAATCAGCACAGTGTGGTGGCAGGCATCTGTATCACAGCTCTTGGGAGGCTGAAGCAGCAGGATTTCGAGTTTAAAGACAGGCCAGGCTGCACAGTGAGACCCCATCTCCAAAAATGGAAGTCGAGAGAACTCTGGAGGCTGCTGGGCTTCCTTGCCTTGACCTGAAAGGGTGCTCCTCCAGGTGACAGCCCTTCCTTCACTCCTTGGCACAGGCAAAGGCAGGATGTGTTCAAGGAATAAAACATCTGGCAGGGGAAGCAGAGAGGCTACTCTGCTCACTGTAGAGGTTTCCTCCTTGGCCAGGCTTCACACCTGGCCTCACTGATGCTATTTCCTTCATAGGCATGCCCTTCCCACCTTTCTCTGTGAGAATGAAGCATAAATTTGCTGTGGAACATGTCCTCCGGGCATGGTACAGCCGTTGTTGGGTTGAAATAAGAGTTGTGTGCAGCCACAGTAGACTCTCAAAGGACTGGCAAGATGGGGGCACCAAACCCACAATGGCTAATCTTTTTACATTTTTTGATTTATTTATTTTTATTTCATGTATATGAGTGGTCTGCCTGCATGTATGTAAGTGCACCATATGCATGCAATGCCCAAGGAGGCCAGAAGAGGGCATCGTATCCCATGAAACTAGAGTTACAGATGGTTGTTAGCCACCACGTGGTACTGGGAGCCAGTCCTGGATCCTCTGCAAGAACAGCCAGTGTTCTTAGCTGCTGAATATCTCTCCAGCCCCCACAATGGTTGATCTTAATTGTCAACTTGATAAGATGTCCAAGGATTGAAGTAGAAACTGATGTGAACTGATGTCCGCATTTCTATTGTCTTGTGGTCCTTGACTCAGGGCTTGTGGAGGCTTGATGCACAGTCGTCTTGCCCCTGCCCATCCCTTCCCCTCTCATCACGTGCCACTGTGTGGACAGACTGCCCTCCTTTTCCCAAACTTCCCAACTAGGAGAAAGGACATGGGTGGGAACAAATGGCACCTCCAAGCAGAGGTTGCCTCTGTCCTCTGAAAGGACACTGTGGATGTCCCTCCCTCTGGGACTCTCAATGAGATGGTAATATGGTGTTCTCACCCCATCTGTTCCTCACCAGTTTTGAAGATGAAGGGGCCACAAGCCAAGGGGTGTGGCAAACTCTAGACTCTGGAAGCTGGGGAGAACAAGGACACAGGCCACCTCTTGAACCTCCAGAAAGAAACCCAGCCTGAGGACTCCCCGAGTTTAGTTACAGAGAAAATTAAAATATATCTGCAATTTTTTAAAATGAAAGAATCTGAAAAAATGGCAAAGTGCTAACATTTATTGAATCTAGGAATAGGAATGGGTTTTATGATTTTTTATGCTGAAAAATTATTGAAAGAGAAGTGGGAAAACTGCTCTCTGATGTTTCGATAAAGGGAGTCACACTAATTCTATTTCTGTGTGTCCCTGTCTGTCTGTCTCTTTCACATTCACATTTGTTCTACAAAGGCTAATTGTTCATCCCCATCTCCTTTTCCTCCCATTACAAAAATAATTTCTCTATATTCAGAATTTATGCACGCATAGTGGTCTTAGCACTTTAAAAAATTTCAATGAGTTTTCTTATCAATTTACTTCAACACATTGTTCAAGTTAATTAACTTTTCAAAGCTGATTTAA
>NW_008352479.1:3774370-3786208 GCF_000622305.1 Nannospalax galili | reverse complement strand
CACATACTGACCTTTTAATATTTTGTGTATTTTTTTGATTAGTTTTTTAAAGTACAGATAAAAATATGTGATCTATATAAATTTCTATCCCTTTTCTCCCTTCCAGGAACATGTTACAATAGCATTAAAAACTCTAAGCACAATTTCAATGGATCCCTATCGTGCACTTTCATCTTCTGTAAGTTGTTTAGAGACCCTAACCTGCCAACATTTAGCATACTTTGTGTTTCTCTTGTTACTAGAGTCTGCAAACTTCTCCATGTGAACCTTTGATCCCAATTACATCTATTTTCTCCAGGCAGCTTCTTAGAATTGAGGTTCCTGGGTGAAAGGACACAGGCTCATGTTTTGGAATTATTAGAATGCATTCTAGAAAGAACGTAAGAGTGTGCCTGGGCCACGAGGGCGCTACACACAGTCCGCTTGGTGAGATCTTAGTTACCTCGCTGGTTTCTTTGTTTTTCTCTAATCACTGCTGAACGTGGGCATCTTTTGCCAACTGTTCTAAGAAGGTGGTGTCGGGGCTAGAGAGATGGCTCAGGGGTTAAGAACACTGGTTGTTCTTGCAGAAGACCTGGATTCGAATCCCAGCACCCACATGGCAGCTAACAACTGTCCATAACTCCAGTTCCAGGGGATCCGACAGCCTCTTCTGTCCTCCAAGGGCATTGCACGATACAAGTGCACTTACACATAAAATAATAAATAAAATATATATTTTTAAAAAAAGAAGGTAGTGTCTGCTTTCGCCTCTGTACCCACACTACCTGAGAGTTTTGGTGCACTCCTGCCTGAGGCGTAAGCTGTTCATCTGTCACTGGGCATCCTTTTCTTCCTAGTTTACCCTTTGCCTCTTACTTTGATTTACACTATTTTTGGTGAATGGACAGTAGTTTGTGTAGCTCTATTGAATTTTTTTTTCTTTAAAATGAGCCAAACAGCAAAGATCAATGTAAAAACATAAACCAAAACTTCAGTTCAAACGCATGAAGCACTGGAAAGGGCAGTGAGCATTTTATTCTGATTTTTTATTTTTCTCAAATATCTAATAAGTGTCCTGACTGGCGCTTTTTTTCTGAGCTTTCCCAGTGAATTCCATTCTGTGCACTAATGCTGCCTTGCTCACTTGTGCCAGTTTCTTTTTCCATTGCTGTGATAAAATAGTCTGACAAAGGTGATTTAAAGAAGCAGGGTTTACTTGGGCTTATAGTTCTGGAGGGAATACAGTCCATCACCGGGAAAAGACATGGCTGCAGTCAGGGAGGGTAAGGTGGAGCAGGAAGACAGCTGTATCCATACACCTGAAGCAGAGTGAACAGGAAGTGGGACCGGCCTTAAAACCTCAAAGCCCGCCCCCAGTGACCCACTTCCTTCAGTGAGGCTCCACCTCCTAAAGTTTTTAGGCCTTCCCAAACAGCACCACCAGCTGGGGACGAAGGGTTCAAACAGGTGAGCCTGGGGGAGACTTCACACTCAAACACACCTGTGAGACGTCTCCACACAAAGTTCTTTCTGTTTCTGAGATTTCCCCTCTTTCCTGATTCTTGGAGTAAATTGTTCCCAGCTCTGTCACTCTCAGCATTTTGCAAAGCTGGCTGCCTAGATCCTCATGCCCCCAAATGCTATAGTCTGGGTCTGGGTCTGGGTTCCCTGCCTTCCATTTCATTCAGTCTGCAGCAACCCTACTGGTTGGTTGGTGACTGCCATCCTTTACCTAACGAGGCCAAATCTGTTTTAATTTTGGTGGTGTTGTGGGTTGAACCCAGGCCCTTACAACATGGTTGGCAAGCTTTCTATCACTGAGCTACACCCCTAGCTCAGTGCTCAAGTCTGGATACCCAGCCTACCTTTCCCCTCTATTTCAGGCCAGCTAAGACCTTAGGGCCTGTGTGAGATGTCAAAATCCATCCATCGGAAGCCCTTCCTAGCTCAGAACAGCAGTCCATGACTGATTCAGAGGATGAGAGTTTGGGTTGGGTTTCCTGGTGTGTGTATGCACATGTGTGTATGTGTGCATATACATGGGTAAGCACATACATATGTATGTGTGTTCATGTGCGTATGTGTCTGTGTGCATGTATATGTGTGCACATGTTCACTTATGTGTGCGTGCATGTGCACACACATCTATGTGCATTTGTGGGGGGTGTTATTAGAACACACACTAACCATCATAGTGTTATGTTCCCTGGAGGCCATGGGTAAGGGCTTGGTTGCTGGCTTATGGTGTCATAGGGGGTGATGTAGCCTTTACAAGATGGAGCCTAGTCGGAGGAAGCAGATCACTGTGGAGAGACCTTGAAGGGGATATTGGGACTTAGCCCCTTCTGTACTCTCTCTTCCTCTTTGCTCCACCACATTCTCTCCCTGCCTTGATGCTCTCACTCACTTCCAGCCCATAGTGATAGAGCCAAGGGACTATGCACTAAACCTTCTGAAACTATGAACCAAGAGACTTTTTCTCCTTGATTTTCTCAGGTATTTCGTCATGCCAAAGGATAGCTTACTGACTCAAATTTTAACATTGCTTAGACGGCTTCAGTCAATGATTTCAGTGTAGTTTTCTCTGGGTGTGTGTTTCTGTGCCTGTGCGCACACAGATGCATGCTTGCCTCACTATGTGTGAAGGTCAAAAGTCAGCCTCGGGTGTCAGTTGGCACCTTCTACCTTATTTGAGGTAGGTCTCTTCTCTTGTTTGCTCTTACAAACAGCAGGTTGGCTAGCCTACGAGTCCCAGGTTTCTGTCTCCACCTCCCATGCCACTGTAGGAGTGCTGAAATTGCAGATGTGCACCACTGTGTCTTGCTTTGGTCCCTGGGTTCTAGGGACCTAAGCTCGAGTCCTCACACTCACATGGAAGGTGATTTACCCCTGAGCCATCTCCACAGCTTGATGCAGTTTTTATGCGTTTTTATTTGTTGTGTGTTTGTGCACTTATGAACAGATGCATATATGAATGAGCAGGTGTGTGTACATATGTATTATATGTGTGTAGAAACCAGAGGACAACCTCAGGAATCATTTCTCCTCAGACACCTACTACCTCGCTTTTTGAGACAAGGTCTCTCACTGGCCTGGAGCTGGCCAGGTAGACAAGGCTGGCCATGGAGTCCCAGAGACCTGCCTGACTCCACCATCCCAGTTCTGAGATTACAAGTCCATGCCACCATGCCTTGCTTTTTTTAAAAATGTAGATTCTTAAGATGAAAATGGCAGGTTCTCATGCTTATAAAACAAGCAATTTTATGCTCTCCAACCTATATTGTCTATTCTCTCTCTCTCTCTCTCTCTCTCTCTCTCTCTCCCTCTCTCCCTCTCTCATCTATCTATCATCTATGTGGCAATGCTGGGGATGGAACTCAGGACTCCTTGCATGCCAGGCAAGTGCTCTATCGCTGAGCTATGTGCTCAGCCCTTCAGTGTGATTCTTTGGGCTTGCCTTTCTCTCTGTATTTTGGGGGGGCTGCCTGCTCTATGACTGCAGTTCTCTGGCTGGGCCAAGAAAAACCACTGGTTTTTCTATTTATTTATTTTTGCTTTGTCTTATTTGAGTGAGAGTAATGACTTTTTCATATGTCATATCTGAAAGCAAAAGAGATTCATTTTTCAGGAAATTTTAAAAATCTGCATTCAATTTATTATTCAACCATCAGGAAGGTTGTGTTTGTAATTAAATGCTATAACTGTATTAATTCAACTGTGAACCTAAAAATCTTATAGCCACTTTTGAAAGAGATGTATCTTTGCTCTGGAAATTGTTATTGAGTACGTTAAAGCTGTAATGAAATGATTCTAATAAAAAGGCAGGAAGGAAGGAAGAAGGAAGGAAGGCAGGAAGGAGAGAGAGAGAGAGAAAGAAAGAAAGAAAGAAAAGAAAGGAAAGAAATCTCTAGGCCCAGATGGTTACATTGGCGAAGTCTACCAAATGTTGATTAGTCCTAAAGCTGTGATATTTTGTAAATGCTCCATTTGAGCGATTTCAAGATGTAACCCTCTTCCCAGTACCAAAAGTCTTCCCATTTTGCATGTCTGGATGCGTGTTTTCATCTTCAGTCTTGAACATTAGAATATTCTAGGCTTGCACACTTCTTAACCAGTGGTCACATTCCACATCGCAGCATGTTTCTGTTGTTCTACTTGAATATTATCCCCTTTCCTGTCTCTCTCTGTGTTCAGTGGCTTCCTGGATGGAACTGAAGCACAAACACAGAAACAGTCCCTCTAACAGCTGTCTTTGATGCGGCCTGACCCGGCATGTCAGGCTTCTACCAACAAAATATGAAATCAGCACAGGCTGACTGTGGCGACACATCCCTTCAATCCTAGTGTAGGGGAGGCTGAGGCAGGAGGATTGAGAATTCACGGCTGGTCTGAGATGCATAGTCAGTTCAAGGCCAGTCTGAACTGTTTTTAAAAAAGAGTTGGAATCTGGAGAGATGGCTCAGTGGTTAAGAGCACTGACTGTTCTTGCAGAGGACTCGGGTTCGGTTCCCAGCACCCACATGGCGGCTAATAACTGCTCTTAACCCCAGTTCCAGGGGATCCAACACCCTCTTCTGGCTTCCACAGGCGTTTCTTGACACGGGTGCACTTACATACATATAGGCAATACACATACAACATAAAATAAAAATAAATTTTTTTAAAAAGCTAGGGATGTAGTCTAGTGGCGAAGTGTTTGCCTAGCATGCACAAGGCCTGGATTTGATATCTGGAACTGAAACAAAACTGGTTTTACATAAAATTTTGCTTATTACGAAAATAAAACAATGGCAAGAAATCTCTTTAAAAATTATATTTTCATTATTATCTATTTATGTGTATGTGTGTACCTATTGAGGTCACAGGACAGTCTGCAGGAGTTTGTTCTCTTCTCCACCATGTGGGTCACGGGGACTGAACTCAGGCGTCAGGCTTGCTGGTAAGCCCTTTACCCAGGGAGCCATTTCACCAGCCCCACTCCTAATCGCTCTCATTTTGTTACATTCACTCCACCCAAGGGTTTGTTTCTTTAACACTCCATGTACGGCTGGGGGTAAGACCTTAAACACTGCACCCAGGGGTGGGGAGTCAGGAACTGTAGGTCAAATTCTAGCCCTGCCAGGGCCATTTCATAGCTTAGGCCTGTTTCCTGTACCAGAATTTAAACTGCGCCATCAACATGGCGCCCCCTCCCCCATAGCCGCATCTCCTTCCACACCTTTTCCCACAGATGGCCTGAGAGCACATCATGCTTCTGCTTTCATTGGTCTGCTTCCTCATGACTGGCGAGTGATCAGCGCATGATCCCCAATGCTAGATGTAAACCCATGATCAGCATGACCTTTGCTACCATTGGTCCACAATGGGTGCCCTTTCATGTTATTGGATGATTATGTGTTTATATACAGCCTGCTGAAAAATAACAAAGTTGAGTTCCGCCCTCTGCCCTCTGACGCGCTCCCGCTCCTGGAGCCCATAGCAAAGGGAGTCCATAGAAGCTCCCTTCGCACTTGCCCTTGGGTGGCGTGAACCGTCAAGGAACTATTTCCCAGCTCCCTCTTGGCTGTAGCAGAGCAAGGCAGAGGCCTGAGTGCAGCTTGGGGAAGCTATGGCAGCTCTGCTCCAGGGTAGCAGACATCTCTGGAGTGCTCTCAGCCCAGGTTGCACACCCACTTCACCCAGGAAATGGTGTCCTGTAGACTAGGGGAGGCTAATTAAGGAGGCTGAGCCCAGCTCAAGCGGCAACATTGTCGCTGGAACCCTGTAATCAGGGGCCACCCTCAGCCTCCCTAGAGCAGGCCTCTTAAACAGCTCCAGGGACTCAAGAGAGGGCTACTGCTTCTGGAAATTTTCATAGAACATAATTTCTCCTGACCATTTCCTGGTGGCATTCTGTTCAGATCCTTTCTGCATAGCTCATAGCCCAGCAGCTGACCAGAACACCCGTGGGGCCTGGGGCCCAAACAAGAACCAAGTGGTCTTCTCTGGTCCTCAGCTCAATCCACATCCAGGACAGGGAGCTTGAAAGACAGCAGGTGAAGAGGCTGCAGTGCTACCTGAACTGGGCCTAGTGTCTCCCAGAATAGGGAAGATCGTCCAGTGGAGTAGGCTAGATTCTGCAAAGCATGCATGTACATGTATGAGCATGTGTGTGGAGGCCAGATGCTGACATTAGATGTCTTCCTCAGTCATTCTCCACCCTATTTTTATTTTCTTTTAAAGATTTGTTTTTATGTGTGTGTCTTGCGATCGAGTATGCATGTATATCAGGTGTGTGCTTGGGTCCAGAGGAGGGTGTCAGATCCCTTTGAACTGTATTTACAGATGGTTGTGAGCTGTCATGTGGGCACTGGGAACTAAACCTGGGTCCCCTGAAGAGCAGCAAGTGCTCTTAATTGCTGAGCGGTCTCTCCAGCCTTTGCACCTTATTTTCTGAGACAGGGTTTCTCACTAAACCCAGAGCTTACTAATCAGCTTGACTAGCTGACCAATGAGCTCTAGGGATCAGCCTGTATCTCTCCTGTACCCCCAGCAACTGGCTTTTTATGTGGGTACTGGGGATTGAACTCAGGTCCTCATGTGTGTACAGCAAGTTATCTCCCCAGCCCCAACAGTGCCTTTTCTACCTCCAGCTGGCACCTTCCTGGGCTCTCCCTGACTTGTCCCTTCCTGAACATTTTTTAAGACTTGTATCTTTTGCCTCCCAGCTCCTGAGCACCCTATCCCAGCCTTTGCTGGGCAAGATCCCCTGTCCAGACCAGACCTGCCAGTACGGTCTTTGCCAACAGTATGGAGCACATCAGAGAAAGGGGTTTCCCTCTTCCTTATCCCAGCGCTTATCATTACAGACGGCAGAGCATACTGTTAACTCTCACCTAGACTTTGTTCTGCCCTCAGTCTGTGGGAGCAGCTGGTGGCGAGACAGTGGCCAAAGATTAACTGGCTTTATCACAGAATCACATTTCCCAACAGCTCTGGGAACACTATTCCATTCTTAGATTTGTGGTTCTGCACCATGAGGGCCCGTGTGATGTAATACCTAACCCAGTCCATGCTCTGCTACCAACGTGGAGTACAGCTGGCTAAGTGCCATCAGGTGGCCAAATTCCATGGGACCAGGTCACCAGGTGCTGGGTCCACCTCCTTTGCTTTCTGGGAAATCACAAGACCCTATATCCTTCCAATGGCCACAGGAACCCAACTGTCCTGGAAGTGGATGGACCTCCCACTTCCTTTTCTGAGGCTTTCACAGTGTCTCTCCACCATAGAGCAGAGTCCTTTCTAAGTCGTAGCCCTCAGCCATTCCCAGATAGGACAGTCTAGATTGCAGTCTAGATTTCTTGTTGTGGTGGTGGCCTCAAGGCCATCATACATGCCTGTGCTCTGCACAGTTAGTAGGCGGAAGTGCCATTTATGCACAGACCAAGCTGTGCAGTGATACAGTGTCCCCATAACTAATCCCTCTCACTTCTTGTCACCCAGAGTCCTCCTGATCTATGTTGTGGTCTCTAAATCTATGTTGTGGCATCTAAATCAGGCATTGGAAAACTATGGCCCTCTTTGCACTGGAACAGCAGTTAAGCAGTTCCACCGCAGGCTCTGTGACCTGAACTGCCTTAAACACATACATCAGACCTTTTAGAGAGTGTGTGCTATCCCTGCTCTAAATAGGGGTTTCCCTTATCTCCATCCTCTTTTCCAAACCCTGCAGCAATGCCCCTGGCCCGAGCCTTCTCTGCTAGGCAGAACCTTCAAGAAGATCAGACAGGGAAACCCATCTCATCTGAGTGCCATGAACTGAGGGGGTTAACATGATCTGGTCATTTCTGCACACAGACTTCAAAGTTGATGCCAGCAGGTGTGGAAATATGTTCCTCCAAAGTAAGTTCTCCTTGACTTAAAGGACATTTAAGATGAACTCCACATTTGCTAGTTTCTTCATGAGAACTATGCCTACCATTGAAGGGAGAGATATGACATGATCTAGATGCAAAAGACAAACACTATGGCATTCTGGGGAAAATTGTTCTGGAATGTGATAATCCACATTTTTTTCCTTTGTGACATGTCATTTCAGCTTTTTATATGCAAAAATACCAAATGCACTTCAATGAAAATAAAAGCCAACTTGTTAATGATGTAAATTCTTTCTCAAAACTGCTTTCATCTATAGCACTGAATCCTTTAGCACCTAGTGATTGATTGCACTTGAAGCCAGTTACCTATGCACAAGACATTCTGTCAACCATGAGGAGCTGTATGGCTTTATTTAAATGCGTCTATGATCAAGTCAGACAGACCCTACTGTGAATGTATGTGGTGCTGGTAGCCCTAGGTTGGCCCCTAAGGATCCTTGCCTCCTGTGTTCACACCCTAGGGTAGTGGACCTATGACTTCCTTCTAACAGGAGAATCCAGAAAAAAACCATGGGATGTCACTTCTCTTCTTGCACGAGACTGCCACTTCTAGCTTCCAGCAGATCCTCCTCGTGCCTTCTCAGTTCATGTGTTCATGAAGTGACCACACTGGTGAGGTTCATGCAGCAAGCCCAGATGGTAACCCTCAGCTGATAGTCAGCTAGGAACTGGCGCTCTCACGCTGTGAGCTCCCCAACCCCCATCAATCACAGGCACCCAGAAAGCAGGCCAGTTCCCACTCTTGCTTTCAGATGGGACCTCAGCCCTTGCCTTCACCCTAACCACAGCCTTGTGAAGACCAAGCAGAGGACTTTGCTCCACCACAGGAACTGCAAGATAATATATGCTATTTTAAATCACTGATTATATGGCTACTTTAAAATATTATACTTCCCTTGAAATATTTAAAGTCTTTTTAAAAAAAATTTTTAATTTATCAACAATCAACATTGGAAACACCTTCTGTCCCTAAATCTAAGAGGTCATTCCATCTCTTTTGTGATTCTTAAATTCTCAAATTTTAATGTAGGGAATTTTAATGTATGGTCTCTAATTTTCATTTTCTTTATTTTTTTCCTTTTCCTTTCTTTTCTTTTTTTTCTTTTTCTTTCTTTTTTTGGTCTCTTTGAGACAGGGTCTCCCTGTAGCCTCAGCTGGCCTGGCTCTCTTTCTTAATTCTTAAAAACTAAGTACTTTAAGTTTCATAAAGAATAATATAGTTGGGGGCTGGAGACATGGCTCAGCAGTTAAGAGCACTGGATGCTCATCAGAGGACCTGGGTTCAGCTCCTAGAACCCACATGGCAGCTAACAACCATCTGTAATTCCAGTTCCAAGGGATCCGATACGCTCTTCTGGTCTCCATGAGCACTGCATGCCGTGGGTTCACTTATATACATTCAGGCAAAACACATTAAAGAAAAAGAATATTATAGTTAAGACAGTAATTTTAACTGGGATATTTTGTCTTTTTATTTTTATCCATTTTTTAAAAAAATTCTGATTTTTTGAGTCAGGGTCTCACTCTTGCCTAAGCTGTCTGGCCTTGAACTTGGGCTCTTTCTGCCTTAGCCTCTCAGAGCTATGATTACAGGTGTGTGTTCCCAGGCCTGGCCTGCCCCCCTCCACCTTTAATAATTTTACTTTATACAGAAAGAGTTTATGTGTGCTAAGCTTTCTTGGTTCAGGCTCCACTTCCTGAGTACCCCCCTGTACATTCCTAGACAAGTGGCTCTGCACTTGATGTCACACTGCAGTGGCTGTCTTGACATTCCTCATACTTTTTGAGGTCACATTTTCATTTAGATTGGGTCCCACTAACTCCCCTTGCGGTGCTAAGCTTTTGCCTATCTAGGAACATTGTTATTTTGTTCCCTTAGTGTATTACTTTTGCATCTCTGTGACTAAATACTAGATAAAAACAACTCACAGGAGGAAAGATTTATTTTGGCTCAGCTTCAGAGGATTTCAATCCATGTTGAGCTGAAGGTGTGGTAGAATGGCTCTGTCCATGGCAGTAGGAGTATGAGACAGAACTGTTCACATGGTGGTGGACCAGAAAGCAGAGAGCACCCTGGATTCTGGGTCCTGCCTATAACCTTCAAGGTCTGCCTCTGTGACTCACTTCTATCACTAGGTCCCACCTCTTAAAGGTTCCACAGCATTCTGAAATAGTACTGCCCACTGTAAATCAAACTCTCAAGATATGAATGGGGGCAGGGGCTTTTTAGATTCAAACTTTAACATATAATAAACTGAACATAGACTTCTAAATTGAAATCATCTTTAAAATAATTTTGAATTTTTTTAAGGCTGAGATCCTAGCAGACAGCCTGAGAGGGTGGGTTTGGACCTCCATTGGGGTAGCTGCTTGGAGCTCAGCAGACCGCCGGAGAGTGCCAGGTTCTGGCCTCCCTCTGGCCTCCAACTTCCAGAGGACCTGAGAACCCAAGGAAAGCCTGATATCCCCTGGATCCTGCCTCCACATGGTGGTGAGCTTCCCCTAATTGCAACATACCATACCCCTACCTGAGATTGTGTGAGGCCCCTCCCAAGGCCCCCGGGCAGATTTGGCTTTGGTAGGCTAAGGCTGGGATCTCAGCAGACTGCCAGAGAGTGCCCCCCTCTGGCCTTCCTCTGGCATAGGGTTGACAATGCACAGGACTGCCTGAGAGAGCCTGGATCCTGCCTTCACATTGTGAAGGAAGCCTGAGTGTACCTGACTGGAACCTGAATTGGGCTTCTGTGGGTACCCCTGAATAGCTGATCTGAAGCCATCAGTTCCCTCCAAAATAAACCTGAGAGAACCTGAACCCTGTACCAACCAGTTTTACATAACCAATAAAGGATGGATCTAGGCACCTTGATAATACAAACAGAAGCATATTTCAACTTAATTCTCATATCAGAATCATCATAAACAATAAAAGAATTTCACAGGCCAAAAGTACAATGAAAGAATAATAAAATGGAAAGCCAAAACACTGCGTCCCCAGCAAAGCCCACCAATCCTGTAGAAGAGATCTACAAGGAAAACACCCTAAAGATAACCCAGGACACTGAATTTAAGAGAACAGTCATAAACATGATCAAGGAATTCAACAAATTTAAAGAACACACGAAAAAACAAATCAAAGAGCTAAAAGAAAATAGGGATAAACTTCTGAATGAATTCACAAAAGAGATAGAAACATTGAAGAAAACTCAGGCAGAAATGAAGAAGAAAGTGAAAAACTCAATAAGCCAACTTGAAACAACAGGGGAAAGCCTCACCACTAGGATGAACGAAATGGAAAACAGAATATCAACACTGGAGGATAAAGTTGAAGAACTGGACCACTCAAGCAAAGATTATGGAAAATTAAAAAAAAACACACAGGAATGGAATATGCAAGAGATGTGGGACACCATGAAAAGACCAAATCTATGGATCATAGGACTAGAGAAAGGAGAAGAATTTCAGGTTAATGGTGTTGACCAAATCTTAAACCAGGATTGTAGAAGAGAATTTCCCAAAATTAAGGAAAGATCTCCCCATACAAATATAGGAAGCACATAGAAAATCAAATAGGATCAGAAAAGAAACTCCCCAGGACATATCATAGTAAAAACACTAAATGTACAGAACAAAGAGAGAATACTTAAAGCAGCAAAAGAAAAACAAGTCACATATTAAAGGAAAGCCCATCAGAATTACAGATGACTTATCAATGCATACTATGAAAGCCAGAAGAGCCTGGGCCAAGGTATTTACAGTCCTCAATGACAATAGATGCCAACCCAGAATACTTTACCTAGTAAAAATGTCTATTATAATTGAGGGGGAAAGAAAAACCTTCCATAACATGAAAAGCCTGAAAGAACGCATATCTACAAAACCAGCCCTTCAAAGAAGACTTGAAGCAATGCAAAGAGAGGAGAAAGGAACAACTGTAATTCTG
>NW_008352479.1:3773725-3774295 GCF_000622305.1 Nannospalax galili | reverse complement strand
AAATCAGAGCAGAAATTAATGAAATAGAAACAAAGAAAACAGTACAAAGAATCAATGAATCTAAGAGCTGTTTCTTTGAAAAGGTAAACAAGATAGACAGACCCTTAGCACAGTTAACCAAAAGAAAGAGCAAATCCAAATCACCAAAATTAGAGATGAAAGGGGAAACATCACAACAGGCACCCCAAAAGATCCAAACCATTATAAGGGAATATTTTAAAAACCTATACACTACTAAATCTGAAAGTCTAAAAGAAACAGGTGGCTATCTGAAACCATGGGAACCTCCAAAGTTAAACCAAGAAGAGATCAACAGTTTAAACGGACCCATAACATATAAGGAAACTGAAACAGTAATACAAAGCCTCCCAACTAAAAAGGCCCACACCCAGATGGATTTCCAGCAGAATTCTACCAGACATTTAAAGAAGCCCTCCGACCAATACTACTTAAATTATTTGAAAGGGTAGAAACAGAGGTAGAACTCCCAAATTCCTTCTATGAAGCCAGCATCACTCTAACACCCAAACTGGTTAAAGACACAACCTTAAAAGAAAACTATACACCCAT
>NW_008352479.1:3771936-3773604 GCF_000622305.1 Nannospalax galili | reverse complement strand
AACTGTATGTGTTCCCATTGAAATCAAGAAGCAGACAAGGCTGTTTGCTATCTCCACTCCTTTTCAACATAGTGCTTGAAACTCTTGCTAGAGCAATAAGATGAGAGAAGGAAATTAAAGGAGTACTAATTGGAAAAGAAGCAGTCAAACTATCGTTTTTTGCAGATGATATACTATACCTAAGAGATCCCAAAATTTCACCAGAAAACTCCTAGAACTGATCAACACTTTCAGTATAGTGGCAGGTTATAAAATCATCTACAAAAATCAGTAGCCATTCTATATACTAACAACGAGCAATTGGAGAAAGAATACAGGGAAATGTTTCCATTTACAATTGCTGCAAAAAATTTTATATGGAAGAGGGAAAACTATCACTTTTTGCAGATGATATGATACTATACCTAAGAGATCCCAAAAGTTCCACCAGAAAACTCCTAGAACTGATCACTTTCGGTATAGCGGCAGGTTATAAAAATCAATCTACAAAAACCAGTAGCAATTGATATTGTGAAAATGACCATCCTACCAAAAGCAATATATAGATTCAGTGCAATCCCAATCAAAGTCCCCATGACATACTTCACAGAATTAGAAAAAAAAACATCCTTAAATTCATATGGCAGCACAAAAGACCCCAGATAGCCAAAGCAACTCTGAGCACAAAGAGCAACGCTGGGGGGATTACTATACCAGATCCCAAAGTATACTACAGAGCCATAGTCATAAAAACAGCATAGTACTGGCACAAAAACAGACACATAGATCAATGGAACATCATTGAAGATCCAAACCTGAGTACATACAATTTCAGCCACTTGATATTTGACAAAGGTGCCAAGAACACAATGGAGGAAAGACAGCATCTTCAACAAATGGTGCTGGCAAAACTGGATCTCCACCTGTAGAAGAATGAAACTAGATCCTTATCTTTCACCTTGCAGAAAAGTCAACTCCAAATGGATCAAAGACCCCAATGTGAAACTGGAAACCCTGAAATTATTAGAAGAAAATATTGGCAGTAACTTACAAGATAGAGGTGTAGGAAAGGATTTTCTAAATCAGACAGAAGTTGCTCAGGAATTAAGGTCAGCAATGAACACATGGGACCTCATTAAACTAAAAAGCTTTGAGTACAGCAAAATAAACAATCAAAAAAGTGGAGAGAAAACCCACAGAATGGGAAAAAAATCTTCACCAGTGACACATCTGACGGAGGTTTAACAGCCAGAATATATAAAGATCTCAAAAAACAAAGAATTGAGAAACCAAATGACCTAATAAAAAGATGGGCTAAAGATCTAAACAAAGAGTTCTCAAAGGAAAAAATAAAGATGGCTAAGAAACATCTCAAAAAGTGTTCAACATTGTTAGTAATTAGGGAAATGCAAATTAAAACCACCCTAAGGTATCATCTTACCCCAATCACACTGACTAGGATCAAGAAAACAAATGATACCAAATGCTGGCGAGGATGTGGAGAAAGGGGAACTCACTGCTAGTGGGATTGCAAACTCGTGCAGCCTCTATGGAAAGCAGTGTGGAGAACTCTTAAAAAACTAAAAATGAACCTACCATATGACCCAGTTATACCACTCCCTGGCATATACCCAAAGGACTCATCCTATTGTAGAGACACTTGTACAACCATGTTTGTTGCTGCTCTTT